>NW_019213675.1:0-156678 GCF_002532875.2 Varroa jacobsoni
ATATAAAGAAAGAATGGCGAGAGAAGGAAAGCGATTGGTATATAAAGTCGGAATAAATTATTAGATAGCCGTATGCACAAGGCAGGAATGACGTGCGTAGATTAGTTTAAGGAGGGGATTTTTGTTCTGTAGAGAAAGCTACCGGCCAGCGGGTAGGGCTTGGCCTATCGAAACCAATCGCATAGGCACACGCACCCTCTGCTTTACCGCCAAATATTTATTATGTATTATAGCTGGTACCTTTTTAATCAGGCGTCCTTTTGTTGCAGCCATTGTGTACCGCTGCGCCTATAGAGACGATTACTACAGTTACGGCGTTGTGACAACGTGCCGTTGTCTTTATCGACAGCGTCGGGCTGCGGTGGATGACCGTTACCAGCATTAGAAAAACCGTGGATAGAATCTGGAGAAACAACAAATTGCAGTATTTTCCTTCTGTTTACCTTACGCACAGAGGGCGGATAGGCAGACGGATGGGCGGTTCAGGTGAATAGGCTAAAAGCGAGTTCATAGTAGACTAGGCTGCCCAGGCGACAGCAGCCAACTACGGACCGGTTATGACACTTGATTAAGTAAACATGCAGATTGATGCTCTGGCCTTCGGCGACAACACACACCGCGTCCACTGACAGACAACAACTGGCAACCATAATAACATTTTTTTACACACATACACACGCTCACAGATGTAAACTCGGTACTTGCTCATATGGCAGATACAAAAAAGATTCAAGAAGGCCTGGGTGGTGACGTGGTCACCGAAGTAGGTCAAAATCAGTGACAGTAATGAATGTCGCGAGCAGACTATTAAATTACGTAGAGCATAGGCCAAACACTGATAAAGTATCGCTCGCGGCCAACACGATGGCGACGAATCTTGGATAAGGCAATGTCCCTAGGGGTGGGTAGCCAGCCGCTGGAAGTGAGATGTTACTTTTACGTTTTCGAACCATAAAGCCTAGCATAAACAATGGCGACCGAAGCGTTTTAAGGTCATGTCAGGTTCGCAAGTGTATGAAGGAAATTTGTATTATATGATTATGTACACTAATTAGCATTTCAAGTGCGAACTGCATCCGTATTACACCTTCAAGCACATTTTTCAACCTCGTATCGCTCTGAGAACACGTTTAAATATTATCGGATCGCCTTCTCTGCCAAAAATGAGGTTCTGCTTGCTCAGCGGGATGACGTCGGATCTGAATTTTGCTGGACGCTTGCAAGTTTACATCGTACCAAGCTTGTTGGTCCGCATTCGCAGAGACAAATCTTCAATGCCCATCCACAGATAGGCATGGTAAAGTTCACACGTTTTGCCTACCGGCCCGATCGATGTCTGCGAAGAACGTTTCTTCGTAGGTAATCGTTTAATTAAGATATTTAATCGTTACTTTGCTAGATAAGGTGACAAACAGCCAGGCTTCAACGTTAAACAGAAGACCTATTTTGTCCAGTAACCAACGGCACATTTCATGGCAATTTACAATGGGCACAACAAAGAGTTAGCCGCACCGCCTTTTGTCTATGCGAACTAAGCTTAGCCGTTGAATTACTAGTATTAATCATTACTTAATGTTACTTGTATGAGGAACTTCAATAAATATTCAGCAAACGTCGTGTAATGATAAGACGTATTTGCAGTAGCCTTACTTCTACTGCGTATTAATGATATCAGGACGGACAACAAAAGGACAAAAGCTCATTAACTTAACCTGCCTAGACCCAGACTAGACTTAACTAAAAAAAAGCTCCGAGAATGCTCGTAAAATAAGACACGCAAACGGCAACGCGCGATGAATGTTTTCGTTGTTTTGGTACAGTTGATGATCATGGATGAAATCGATGAACTAGCTGGCGGTCCGTCAGCGAACCACTATTTCTTGATCTGCATCAAGGTTGATCACCGTCCCTCTGCAGCTTTACTACATAAAGCATTCCGTCCAGACACGACGCTTTCTGGGTTGAGGTCGCGTTAGCCCCGTTCGCCGTACGGATTTTCACGGACACTTTGTTCTTCCTAGTTGAGTGACGACGGCTACGGCGGCCAAGGTGGCCACTACTTAGACGACGTCGTCGATGATTAGCAGCGTTCTTACTGGTCTGAAAGTGCTACTTATACACACACAGCTGACGCCGGCTAACTGACCAGGCCCGGTTATTTTTTCATTCATTTGCAGCTTCGAAATAGGAGAACGAAATTATCAATGTAAACAATAGATTACGGAAGAGAAGCTCCGTAGCGCCACTGTTTTACCAAACAGTAAAGGCTCTTCAGAATCAGGCAACGTATCGTGAGAAGGAACATTCATTTGGAGAGGCATTCTGTTATAGTGAGTCGTGTTTTTGCGGTTGTAGCTCAGACGTAACCCTTGGAATTTTAAAATCTTCCATTCCAAAGTAAAAAACCATCCAATACTTCAGAGATTCTGTCTTCGTCTAATTGTCGTGATGCTTACGTTTACTGCGATGATAGCAGCCGGCCGGACAAAGGTTCGTCTCTGTTTTTGTCGTTGCTTTACTAACCTACCTAACATTGTCGATAGACAACAGGTAACCTCATTGGTTAATGATCAATTGATACATAATTACGCAAAATTCATTTCCGCGTTACAAATTTATCGATGATTTTCTTCAGAGAAGCATGTGATGTTTTCATTTGGGAGTACTGAACGCTATGTTTATACCGTTATATATAGCAGAGTGCAAAATGGAAGAATGATGACGTTCTTTGAATTAATCTTAAAGATGTTGTTAAAAGTAATGAAGCATCAAAAACAGTTATCCATTTTCTCAGCAATCACGTCTGCAGACAAAGGGAAGTGTGACGGCAGACAATTGACAACGAGTGGAAACGTATCGCGTCGATTTTTGTTTAGGGCGTCAGGAATCGTGTGTGTGATTTTCTCCTGACCTTTTCAGTAGCACCAGGGTTTCAGGCTTTAGGCCCGCTAATGGCGTTGTGCAATACTTCAGACAACGGCTGATCCCAGCCTAATCTGACGTGACCCTTTGAACAACTCAGCCTTTACAGTCTTTCATTTGATTGTCTCCGTTTTACGTTATAGTTAATATAATCGATGGCTGCAGCTTTTCTCAACTTCTTCGTAACTTTTGTGATACATCAAGTATCTATAGTATGTCTCTAATCTTTAATTTTTTAAAGATGGAAACCCTTTATAGAGATGAGATTTTTTCGTTTAATTAACACAACCCACAAGCAAATCATCAATATGGTCGGAGCGGTTTTGAGGTTGCCCTGAACGAATATTTGTACATAGATTATCTACAAACCCTATTCGCTATATGGTATATGGTTAAATAACTAAAGGATCATGTGTGCTTACGCCATATTTCTAGTAGCCATTAGAGCTATGCTGAGTCATAGCATACACATGGTGATTATGACTTTGACGAAGCCAGGCGGTGGTGACAAATTGTCGTTTGTGTGACAAACGTAAAAGCTATTATTATTAGAATAATATAATAATAATAATAATAATAATAATAATAATAATAAAGGTGAGGTAGAAGCATAGTCGGGTTCAAGTTATTCCCTCTGCCAATACCACTGCAAGGAGCTATGTTGAGGAAGACATTGGCGGGCAGGCGGGCGGGCGGTCGGACGTGCCGCTATTTTGTTGTTCGCTACAAAACCAATAAGGACAACGCTGTCCAAGAGCTGGCCAAGGCGTGTCGCACGCTTTATTGACAACGGCGGCCGAGAGGACGAGCTGGAGTGTTCAACGCTAGAAAGGATTCTGTGGCCCGACGCATATGGTTGGATGGATGTCGAACGTCGAATAGCGGAACCGCTATCCGCGTTGATAACAGAGTGGAGGACATGCAGGAAGATTTCAGAAGTTGCCCGCCAGGAGCGCTATCACTAACTGCTATTCTTCTATTCCAGCTATACCGAGACGGCCCTAGCGGTTATAGAAGATGGAATAGTTTTGATTTTCTCAGTATCTATCATACATTTGGATCCCTATAGTGGGTAAATTGTACATGAATCGCTGTTAGTTGCTCCTCACAACCTTGTCCTCGGCTTCAGTCGAACTGCGTCCTTCCGGCGCAAAGAGCTTACCAGCGATACATTTTGTAATTCATACCCACATCAATAGTCCCTTAACAACATATCGGAAACTTAGTCCCGTCATACTTGCTCGTAGCGACACATTTCACAATACTTCTAGGAATAAGGGTGTCCTTGTGGGCGTTGGACGCTCGAACCTCAGATAGATAGCTGGACATAAAAGTTGCAAAAAAAAAATAACTGATGTGCATACTGCGCAATCTGATCTATATTGTTTGTCTCGTTTGTTCCAGGTAGTTTTGAGTCGGTTACTAGTCTATGGCGTAGCGATCTAGCCATACAAAGAGTAGTTGACAACTGAATATGGCGGCATGCTAATGATAATCTCATGTCTATCAAGAATTAAATGTGAACATACTGAACGAGGAGTTCCTCCAGGCCATAAAAACGTTTATGGAACCGTTTGCCCAATTCCATTTGCTAATCTGACGACTAAATGTCGAATTTCGACGCGTGTCTGTCAAACGAGACGTTTTTGACGTCCAGGCATCAGATCATATACATCGACCCACAGATGATAACCGATTGGGATGAAAGTAAATATAAACTCAAGCAGCAGTTGAAAAGCCGCTGCTGTACGCTATGAAACGTCTTCATTCAGAAAGAAAAAGTCCTATACATGGATATCATAGGCTCCTTATAGAATAAGCTTTCGCCCTTTGAGTGGCGTACACGGTGCGCGCACACGCACGTAGTGGACTGTCTGTTGTCTGGTCCCACTTTCGGCTTCAAAGTTAAGGCTGTTTGCAATTAACTATTTAGCTCCTGTTTGTTAAGATTAGCAAGAGGCGAAGTAAAGGGGTGAGCGAGCCATGGCGTTTACCGACCTACTGTTGCTAGTTTCCCAGGTCTGTCGTATTTTTAGATCCGTGTCCCCTATACGTCCACGTTGCCCTAGATCAGCCTGAACTTGATAACCTAATCGGATCAATGCCGTTCGAATTTTTCTCAACACAAATTTTATGGTATACCAAAACAGTTCATATGCTAAAGGTGGCAAGTTATTATAACTTCGACATTTTATCAATATAAACTACTTTTTCATTATATTCGGGTACATTTTCGGTTATTGTTTCAGTCTGAGATACAGCGACGTTCTATCAATTAGGATTTTCGAATTTTTATCCTGCAGCGAGTTCGTTAAAATAGAAATTCGTGTTAAGGCATAGAATTATGCCAGTATTTCTGCAAGCATACTCTTTGTATTGTTCTTCCGATTATTTTCTTAGACTGCAAGTGATCAAGCCTTAAGTTCGTATTGAGCTCGTCGGCGCCGCCGACGACGGCGCTCCACTGATCGCGTCCGAAATATCAGACGCTGAAAGTAGAAGTACCATTTACCGGAAGATACCAGACTGTTTACGGAACGTGTTACACTGCTGAATAATCCATCGTGTTACATTTGTCGCTTGAAGCTCTCTGTATATACGTGTCTTGCCTCATCGGTTTTCACTAGCTGATAACATGTAAAATCAGTGTCAATATTATCTAAGATCCGTTGCATAGAATTGTTGTGCGAATGAATCTACCGGACAGTCTTTTGATGATGTGAGCAGTATGCGTACTTTTAATGGCTACGACAATTTTCAGATCTCTGATCACCGAGTGCTGTCCGGTACACTTAAACCGAGTACGAGTATCCTAACCTCTAGCAAAACAATCTATTGTCGGAAAACGTTCTTTAAATAGAACAGGCTTAACCTTCGCTCATATTTTTCTCATTTACTGGTTCCCATTTTTTAAATGAAATTAACCGCACGTCTAATTTTCAGGTAAGAAACCCGGTAGATATCTATTTTAATTATTAGACATAAATGTTCCCATAGAATTTTTCTGATAACACAGGCATAAGGAGCATACGGGAAGTCGTTATAGCATTTAGCGCCATTTGTGCTCGCCACCATCACATAGGCATGTATCTATACGCCTCTACATACATATATATATATATATATTATTGTACAGAATAGTCTGGATAAATTGATGTTATCTGTTTATCAGTATCTAAATGAAAACAAACAGTTGGATAATACTTTTTTGCCAGTTAAGACAACCAATAGAACCTATATTGCGCTTATATTCCAGGCAATATAAGGCCGCTCGCGCCATGACGAGTTTGCAGCTTGCTTATGGCACCAGAAACAATAAGTGATCGATCGTACATATGCATCAAACACTGCACGTCCGTAGCAGCGTAGATTGATATATTTATGCGGATTAATATTTTCTAAAATCGATCACCATTGTTGTCACCGTATACACACACACCTATTTAATATCTCTAGCTGGCGTTATTCAACTACGAAGTTCGGGCCTATTAGATACCAAGCCGTAACCTTTTCCTTCTCGATCTACCGTCGGCCAACTTTATGCCGACGGATACTTGTGACACAGGTGGTCACACGTTGATGTAAGTCATCTTCGTCTAATACTGATACACGCATCCACGTGAAAATGATCGCAACATGCTTTGTCTAACTCGGACCCCTAACGAATCCATCCTAAGATCAACTACAATTACTGATTTCCTTTTCAAACATGTAACGTTAGCAGTACTCTCTAAAACAACTGTTCAACATCGCACGTGGCTCAGAAAATTAGGCGGATGCTGATATATGACCATTTACTGTTCACCGAAAGGTAGTCACGAAATATGGCGTGACCAGCGAACTCTTCCGTAAGAAATTACTGAATTGCGAGCTAACCTATAGATAAAAATAGTTGGTGGAGAGGCTTACGTACTTCTTTGTCTACCCATGTTAGAGTCCGTTGGTGCTTGGCCAGCCGGCTTGACCACTCGTACTATACCACCAGGCTATACATATAGCTAGACGCTGGTACGAGATGTCACGTTCTCGGTTGTATTTTTTATTTTATATCGCCCCTTTACGTGTCATAGTTACACAAATCCTTCGCCAGTTAATGCAACAGCTATATTATTTAAATATAAAGATAAAAGTGTAGGCGTTAGATTTTCTGTAGACCTATTCATCTACACGCTTCGTTTTTGTCTTCGAGCAAGACTACTAGATTAACCTATCGGGTAATTTAGGCCGTGCTGCCATTATTGTCCTATATTGAGCATCAAACAACAAATACTCGGTTCGGGTAAAAATATTATAAAGTGTGCTTATGCGCACAAGAGCTATTGTCAGTAAGTGTGGTACGCGGCCAGTTGACTTTTGTCGCTTAAAATATCCGTATTGGACGCATCTTAAATTGAAATATAAAAAAAGGACGTTTGAAAGCTGACTAGGAATTCTCGCAATAATATTAGCAGTGAACTAATTGCAAGTAGATATTATTACGGACCGTAAGGAAACATGAGGAAGTTCACGAGAATAAAAAATCAGAAATTTTTTAACGAGCTTCTCTTTACTGATAAAGGTAGATATGCCTATATTGTTCTCTCTTCTGCACACCTTTGAACCTCTAATACTAGACCGGAAAAAGATCATCGAATCCTGACCTCAGCGGAGTATTGCCACCAATATTCGGCCACCCGTTTCCTCCAAGTAGCCACGAAATGGCTAGTCATCGCCCGTCGTTATTATTACTATCAGCTTAATTAGCATCCCTTCCATCCAATAACAATCGCGCATAGACGATCCGTTCGTTGGTAAGTCGGGACAATTTGGATGCAGAAAACTTCTTTGCGGCAGCCGGTCAGTTGGCTTTGCCCCGTATTCTTCATAGGGAAAATGCTCCTTTAAGAGCCATATACTCTACAGAGATGCGTGCAGCGCAATGCTATTCGCCCAAGAACTCCCCAATCGAAAAATGCTACAGAAGATTGTTAACATTGAAGCTAATGTTATTCAGCCCTTAAGTGTTAGGTCGACTCATTTTAGTTGGTGCCGATGACCCGCTATATAATATGCACCTACCGTCTCCTTCGTACGATGGATGTATCGGTAAAGTTTAACCGGCGAGGGAGATCGCTGTGCCACTTAGCTGGCTATTACTATGTCATTTGATAACGGTCGTATTGCACAAACGTGTTGGGTTCCGAGCACGCAACAACATACATTTCAACCCTGCCTCTGCCCACTTATCTGTCTAACTACCTTCTGGTGGTTCGCTGAGTGGTGTCGATGGTGCTTAAGCGCGCGTGCTACTTCCTCAAGTCCCGGCTACTAGAATTATTACTACGACAACAATAACAACAGGCGACCTTGGCCACGAAACGACAAGGAAAGCGGACCAGCTGCTGGCTTATTTGTTTCTGTCGAGTGTATACACATACCGGTGGGAGTAGCGTTACTAACAGCAGCGGCGGCAGTGACGAGTGGTCCTTTATCAGTCGGCTAGCCATGGTTGTTGAGGTAGTGATGAAGCCTTTGGCTGACCGACCAATCGCTCATCCGTCGCCGCTAACATGATGCTGAGAACCGCCGCAGAACCCGGTCGCCAGTCCCAGAATGCAGCGGCGGCGGCGGCAGGACAACAGAGTCGTCGAGCACATACCAAAGCCGCGGCCGTCCCTTCGATGCTTCTGCCATTGCAAATACGGCCACTGTATGGCCTATACTAGCAATACGGTCGCAGCACAACGCCTATACAAAAATCACAACCGCGGCGACAGACGATAAAGACACGTAGATAAAGGCAAAACGTCCTTGACATTGACTTTAAATCGCTCTATAATTAAAATGTCGGTCTACATACGTTGCTATGATCTATGCTGAAAGAAAAGTCACAATAACGATAGTGTCGATGTGCGGTACAACAGAGAAAAGAACGAAATGAATCGCCGCTGGTCTTATTGATTGCTTGATTCTGTTCTTTATTCATCCGTTGGAAGCGAGCTAATTGAGCGCGGTCATTTTAAATTCTTTGCAAACGTTCTTCCTGGTAAATCGCCGATGAAGACTTTAATATTATATTATTATTTACCATTCTATTTAAACTATACAATGATAACGTTTTTAGTAGTAGTACAGATTTTCAAACTGAAATAAATATGGAATAAATATATAAATGAAATAGAAATAAAACAGTGACTGCATATGAAGTACGTTTGTACGAGATGCGGTTTAATCTCATGTAAAGGCCTTAATCTTGTATTTGTAATGCAGTTTCAGTGCAAAAAACAAAGTGACGGACCAATTCCTATAAGTTAGTTAACGTGCGGATTGTTTATCTCTCTAAAAAGCTAAAGCGCTCATATGAAACACGTTTAAAGCTAGCGCAAATAGCGGAACGAACGCGAGAAGAACATAGAAGTAAATGCAGCGCCTAAAGCACGGCTGATTGTGGTCTATTCTGTAATATTTGTTGTATATTGTAAAGCCCCTTTTATAAAGGTCAACTGTTTCAAAGCACATCAGTTAGTTTCTTAGATACTGAACTATCAGAACGTACCCTAATCTATTTACAAAGCTAGTCGTCAGCCGGGGGCAGCACGTGTGATTAACGACGGCAACTTACAGTCTACTAGGCCTATCTACATACATTCGATATAATTAGGTAATGTTGTTTTATCAATTGAAGTTTTCAACTGGCTCGGTTGTCGCATGCGCCAGCGTTAAGCAAACTTAGTTAATTAGTAAATGGCTTTTTCTTTTTTATTTCACTAGGTCGACTTGTCTAGGTCAGCTTACAGGTCCAAAGGACGGTGCGCAAGAAGGGACGATTCTGAATCCAATTAGGTCCTGTTGGTGCTACAATGCTCCGCCTTCGAGCGAAGCCATACCTGACACTAATTACGAAGTTTAGATAGGCTTAGTCGGTTCTGTATCTTATCGAACATTAACGAACCGTTTTCCTATCGACTCGTTCGGCGGCGTCGACCGCCATTAACACGGAGAACTGACTCTAGTTAGTTATTTTGGACAGAGAAAGGTCGCCGCACGGTGACCATATGCCGACTAATTTATGCATCAATGGCGTCAGCTGGTCCTTCTCTGCGCCCACTGGCGGCGTAGCTCAGCACTATTTTGCCGCGACCGCTTCGCGGCCACGATTGCCATTAACTTTACAAGGGAACGTCGAGGACGACGATACAAAATACATACATATTTGGAAGTGCTGTTCAGGTTTAAACAAAGCGCACGGCCGCCAACTGGGCGGCTGCTTTTGCTAGCACTTGTTACCGCCACGGAAATTTCCAGCCAAGCTGACGGAAAGTTCGCAGCGTCCTACTGCTAATGTCGTTGCAGCCAAAGTTACCGACGGCACGAGATGTCATCAGTATCGCAAATCAGCCAATTCTTGTTTTAATTTGAGCTGGAGGTCCGCTGTCTACTCAAGCGCTGATTGGTCTCGATGGTCGAACGTATTATAGTACGCTACGATTACAGGATAATCCCGACTGCTTCTCGGAACTGTCGAAAGGACGGGGCGTAATGGCATCGATAGTAACCGCTCTATTCGCCGATCGTAGACAACTAACGAATAACTTGCATAAACAAGAAATTACAACAATGCCACAGTTATCTCAAAAGTAAATGGAACAACCACAATGCCATATGACAGTAGGACAGATATGTTCGTTTACCTTCACCCGGGTACCATATTTATTTGCTGAAGATTTCGTATTTAAACGATTGACTCTAAAAAACTGGGCAGGGTATGTTCCGTGTCAATGCTTCGTTAATGCCTCCATAGGCAGGCCTTCTGTGGCTGCCTGAAGCCCACGTACAACGCGTGCTTTGCGACCAGGCTCCTTCTGCCTGTATGCTACTCGGCCACTTCTGAGGAATTTTCGCCAGTACCAATAGTCATTATGGCCAATATGCACATTTTCCTTATAGTTTGTCTACAGAGCCAAATAAAATGGAGCATGCTTACCATCAAGCGGAAATCGATTTGTGTCGATCAATGACGTAAATACTCTACGAGCGCTCAAGAAAATGCCCAATGAGTTTTCGTAAGAATCTCAGGAAACGTTTGCGTCTGCTGCGATGCTGGAAAACGTACGTCAGTACCTGATCGGCCTCGGGCCCACGCGGCTCGTGCCTTTTGAAGGGAGGTGGCAGGCACGCCCCTCAAGTACAATACTGTCGATCGTTTTCGCTACAACCTGTAACAATGGCCGACATTTTTTATCGTAGAGATGTGTCGACTCGAGCATGTCACACTTTAGAAAACCGCAAACAAAATACAGAAATTCAATTGCGTAATACTGAAGATGGATCGTTGAACGAATAGCTCAGAGCTGCCACGTTAAATAAGCTATTGAATGTTATAAGAAAAATGCTCGTATATGCGCTAACTTCTAATTCTAAATTGTCTATGCGTATACATGAACTCTAGCATTGGAGAAATAAGCCCTTTACATAGTTTCGCACGACGGTTTCTGCTTCAGCTACGAAGAATGGTAGCATGTTCCGTCAATGCCGAACTATTTGCCATTCATAATATTGTAGTCGTACTATTAGGAATCTGCCGCCTGCCATAGAGACCTGATAAGTTTGCGTTTATCGATCGCGTTCCACAAAAACAGTTCGAACAAGTCAATCTTAACGCCTCGTTCATGATGATGATGACAAACACATAAATATAGCTATTACTATTATAAATGATGATTGAAGACATTTGCTAATCACACGCGTTAGACATACAGAGATGTGAGGTAAACGGGTTATCGTAGCAAGGTTCTGGATGTGGTTATTTCTGCAAAAATTGAGGTAGTGATGCAGTTAAAGACGACGCGGTAGGGGCAACGCTATTGAAAGTGACATCGTCTACGTTGATATCCGCCCTCGGCAGTGCTGTCTAAGAGTTCAAGGTCCGACACAGAACAGCCACTAGGTAATTATAAGCTGAATTCGTTACCTGACAGGGCGAGGCGAGGCGACGACCCGCGTGTCGAAGTCAGTTCATCAGCACTCCTCCGCGTAATCCATACGAGTAGATGGTGGCACCTTACACACTTCCCAGGAGTAACCGATCTGTAGGTTTTCCTGTCGTCGCCGGCTAGTGTTATGCTGTCAGATGTCTTTGAACTTAGCAACTCAAGTAACTAGCTCGATTAATATATGCACAGGTGTCTAAGTTCGTGTCCCACCTATGCGGTGTCTTTCCGCTTTCGGCGCGCTTTTACCGCTAGTATTGTTTACAGCTGACCTGAGCTGCCAGCGTCGGCGTGGTGCCGTTTCGTCGTAACCGGCGTTATTAAGTGGACCACGTTAAACTTAGACGTACTTTAATAGTTCATATTTTACTTTACAATTATATTATCTTGTTGTTATTCAATTGGCTTGTGTGAATGAGTTGCAAGGAAGGTTCTACACCTCGTTAGGCTAACAGAAGCCAGTACACAGAGTGTCAATGGCGACGGCGACGGTCAGAATTGTCATGGTGTGGCTTAAGTGGCTGGCGAAAAAAATAAGGACATCGGGTTGTAATTATCATTGTCATCGATAGTCAAATCTGCCGTTGGCCAGATGAAGCTCGAAGGCGCGCCCATACACTCGGTATTACTCATGGGATGGAATATAAAGCACCCGATAGTAGGGAACGGTTAAGTGTTTTAAAATGGGGTCGAATCAAGTCAAATTCATGTACTGGGTGGAAGACGATTGTCAAGCATGGAAAAGAGGTAGAGCCGGGCAGAATTTACGTAGTAAGAACAAATTCTAGAATTAGTTCGTGACGAAGCGTCTGCAACAATGAACCGTTATGCTGCTCGTAAAGGCTTCAGGGTGTTTCTCCTACAGCAGATTATCTCGCTTTCAACTCACAGCTCGTAACAGCTTCCACTGGGAGCTACTGCTATGGCGATGGCTAGAATGTCCTGTCAGGACCTTTTTGTCTTTTCGAAAGCAAGAGGACCTTGAGCAGTATGTGTAGTATAGCGATGTATTTAAATATCTTTAGTAATCGATTTTTTTATGAATAGCATTCCGTGATGAAGCCACGTGCGCCAGGGAAGTTTATTCTACAACTGCTGTAAATAACAATAGAATGGCACTAGCCACAAGAGCTGTAAAGAGCCTTTAAGCACTGCTAACTAAATATTAACGGGGCGGGGGTCAATTGGGCGTTTGTGAATAGAAGAACATTGGTCTCTAGTGTTTACGAAATCATGCGAATCATTTATCTGTCACTTATCGAGTGGGGGTCAAATATTACTACCCAGGAATACAACAATGTGCCCCTGATGAGGCTGCTTCCCTGAAGTGCTATTAACATTAATATCTGCTGACGCTCTTATACAGTCGAGTGTCACAGAGAGCTTCGTGATAAATGCGCCCTAGGTAAAAACAATTGGCCTTTAGGTCTACTGAGGGCTAATGTAGAAGGACTGGGTGAACGGATCGCTTAACAGAGCTTAAATAAAGCATCAGTACATTAGCAAATAAAGCTTCTTGCAGAGCGACGCCCTCGGATAACCTCGTTTATTCTATAAAAAGAGGATCAACGACCTTATTCAAAATACAACACGAATCTGATGCACTTGATCGATGACCAATCTCATCCGCAGGCGAACTATCAGAATTTAACATTCTGCGTCTAATACCATGCTTTACGTCATTCTGAAGATACTGCATACTGCAGAGGATGTATTATTGCAAAAGCTACGTCAAAGGTAATCATACGATTTTTTGGTGTTTTCTCATCGCCCGCTGCCGCTGCCGCTATTCCTAAACGGTTTTTCCTTTTTGTTTTGCTGCCCATTCTTGCAGGCGTACGCGAAAAAGGCCTTTACAAATAGTAAATAAAAGAAAAAAAAAAGTCAATATAGGGTTTAAGAATTCTATTTACGGTCACCACCACAGCGGCCAACTAATGGAGTCTTATCAAAGCTTAATCGTTGCTACCGTTTTATTGCCCAGGGAAGCTATTACAAAGAGTTTAGTGTTTTGTGCGGTTTTCAATAAACACTTAACTCTTATTATTAACACTTATTATTAAAATGTTTACAAACTACATTTCAGCTTTGAGAGCGAACTAAAGTGGCACTATGAGTGTTATACTAAATAACGTAAAAGCAGAGAGAATAGCTAGGAGATATTCATCCCCGCCTTCCCTATCTGTATCTAACTTAGCTCGTGTACTACTACCGTCCAAGGGGCCGACCCACAATGTGTAATGGTGACCTTATCCTAGCTGACTTGCATGACCATTTACGCATCTGTAACTACGTGCAAACAATCACAAAAAACATACGCCTAGAAGCACCGTACTCTTATCATTCGTACAGACAATTTAAAATAAGTTTATCAGATGTTCCTAATTAGCCTGTGTGCGCGCTATATCATTATAAGTGTCGCTTCAAGAGACTGCCATTGGGTGTAGCCATAGAAACGTATAACGATACGATTTGTTATTTGGAAGCCGATTCTATGACGCACGCCTTATGAAACTTGTATTTGTTTTATGTTTTTACTGTGTTTTTTCCATGTTCTAATAGTAATAACAGACCCGATTGCGAGTGCAGTCGTCGTAGCACAACACTCAATGTTTTTCTCATTAGCAAATTGAACTGTGCACGTGCATGAACGGATATATCAGCTCAGCATTTATGTGCTGAATCAACGGTATCTCTTGAAAGTGGAAGAGAAAAAAAGCAATATCGGCCTGGAACCAATGATACTTCCACGAAAATGTATCGAATACTATACACCTGGTAGGCCACTACACAGGCTTAAAATAGGTTAGAGATTTTTTACCTGATAGGCAAGCGCCTCGTAAATAGAAAGATGAGCACTTTTTGAGGAAAGCGAGGTAATCGCGAATGATAATCATTACCGGCTTTGTTTATTTAGTTAAACGGGTAAGGGTTCGTGTAATATGTGCGGCCATATTGTTTCGACGGGGCCGTCTGCACGATCCGTTACATCCTAAAAAAGTTCCAAGTTTGCCCATATAGTTTAATATCATCAGAATATTCGCGTGCATAACTCTTATTATGATAATAGCACCGATGGGTTGGTTGAGGGCTAGTTATTATGAATGAATTAAATTTAGACAGGAGAGTTCTTCGAAGACCTAAATCATCTGGGTCGGAAATCAACATCCCCTTATCGTCTTAGGTGGCCACCAGTTAAATCTCGTTGCAGCCTATGCTCAGCCGGCTGATTCAAAATCGAACGTACTAATGGAGAAGCTCGTCAGTGGGCTGGAAGCGTTGTCTTCCCATTCTGCCTTTTCCCTAGTCATTACCGATTATTTCAATGCGCGCCTCGAGCAGCCAAACTCGAGTCGCATTACGGCCTCTTTAGACACGCTCGTGCACTTTGTTTGCTGGGTTGTTGACCCCAATTTGACACCGACTTTCCTAGGAGATGCAGGAGGTTTGGTTATCGATATATCTGTGACAAATGTAACCAGAAAAAGGGTAAAGTTCCAGGCTGAAAATTGTTCTCTGTTGAAGGACGCAAGCGTTCGTGCTCACATACCAATGGCGGTAGGCCTCACTCTTCAAGTTGCACTTGCGCGGACTATCAAACGCCATACTCCTTCATGAAGACAAACTCTCAGGAACGCACCCACAAAGTTCACCCTATACCCGACAAGATGAATGGCAAGACGTATGTGCAGCATACGGCTGAAGTTGTTCAGTCTGCAGTACAGCCTTTTTGTGCTCTCGGGAGCGTAGGTCGTGGTTCAGCTATACTTGCAACCTTGTTCCGAAAACCCAATGCGACTTTCAAACTTCTGGTGGAGGAACAGCCCGAGTTTTGTTCTTCAGCCTTTGTTTTTGAGACAACTTGTTTTAACCCAGTATCTTACACATCACAACGAAAATGAACTAGTTAGTGACCAATTTGATCACGGAAGCGGAACGCCAACCTGACAAGTGGCTAACGCACTACGGCAGTTTGATAGTTTGCTCAATCAGGTTATCGGCTTTAACTAATCACTTCTCGAAGATGCTTACATCGAGAGATACGACACCACGCACGTGCCCCTTCCCGCCGTAGAGTGAGAAGAGGGGTTTTCAATACAACGCGATATCCTCCAATAAGACTTCAGAGTGCGGGAACTAACACAAGGTCTTGAGGAACCCACGCAACAAAAAAATCGCCAGTCAGATAGGGTCTGCAACGAGCATCTCCAATGCGCCGTCATTCCGAGACCATACTTGACGGCACTATTTAACAAATAGGGATATGCTTGTGATCAAATGGAGAGATGTCATGCTGTTAATGACCATAAGGTAACCCGACCGTGTCATCATAATGGCAGGGGATAGCGAGAAAAAGCGTTCGTTATACGCTGCTCACGAGTTTGCAAGCTAAAACTTTACGTAGCTACTTAGGAAGCGTACACGCCATCTCAACGGAGTAACACAGATTTGAAAAAAAGCGCTTCGCAGAATCGGCGTGCAGGATCTTGATGAATAGATGTGAATAGAACCCTGATCAGGCCGCATAATCAATGTACGCGGTGGTCGTCGACTTCCAGGCAACCCTCCACTCGGCGCTTAGGGACAAGGTTATTCCCACACAGGCCAAGATGGGAGTCATTATGAACGTGCTCAACCTTTTTGCTGCGATTCGATAGTATAATAGAATGGCCATCGACGACAGAGTGGTCGAGCATTCTCCCTTCGGCTCAAGACGACCGCCTAACCCCCAACTCGATAGCAAAACGCCTCTATTATGCGTTGCTGCTTTGAAAAACCAGCCACGGAAATTTTCAACTCCAACCTTAGAAACTAAGTGCAAAACCTAGCAGATATCGATAGGCTTCTTGCTGCTTCAAATGCGATAAGGAACAATGAGTGGAAAGGATTAACCGGCTAGATAGGCATGGTGTCACTCGGTTTGTCGTGCATCGGTTCCACCATAGACCCTGCAGGAAAGCCTGACAACATATACAAATGCTTATGATCTAAATTGAGAGAGAATTGTGACAAATTTCATGCCGCGATTTCTCTCCAGTTAGTTTTAAGAACTTAACGAGGCTCGTATAACCAATACGACGCCAAGTGTTTTAAATCGTTTTATATATTCTCTCTGATATAGAGATATTGTGTTATTAGCCTTTATTTACGAAGCTTTTGGCTACTGCCAGACAAGATAAATGGATAAAATTAAACTCATTTCCATAGTAAGTCTAGAAACAGATCTGTAAGTAAAAAAAAAATTATTTTACTGTGTAACTTAGGATAAACCAATTAGCAAGATGAACAACTGTAATTTTTATTCTAAGGTTTTGGTCTATTTTGCTAGGAAACCTAGAATTTTATAATGTACCTGTATATATGTATAAGATAACGCGTTAAAATTGACGAAAACCTGAAGATGACTGGTTGGTGGTTTTGAATCGAGGTTATATTGAATACACATGACACACACCAAAAATAACACTTTTCACATTTGCAACAAATAAAGTACCCGTTTTAAAAATAAAACATATGGAAAATTCTTCATTTAAACGCGCCATGCCTTAAAATTCCCGCCAAAATTTAAAAAGGCGCCATTTAGAACAGTATGGTACTCCGCGACATTTACACTCTTTCAAACTAAAAACCGTTCGTTCAAATATTGTGACTCATGTTTCCCGCAGGCAAGTCGCTCTGAAAAGTACGAACTTTCTAGTGGTTTGCCAACATGTGCTTCAACTGGACACTAGAACAGCGAAAACGGCTTGCCTTAGAAACCCGGTCTATCTGTTCTCATTGACTTACCGCTAGAACTAGCACGAGTTGCTGGTACCGAAATATCTAAGGAAGAAATGTTCCATTCGCAAATGAGTTTCGTAAAAATCCGTTGGGAGGGGGGAATAACGGAGTAGTAAGAATAGTGGTGGTGGCACCGTTGAAGTGCATGGATCTTAGCACATCATTACCTTGAAGGTAAAAATGCAATACTTGTGTGCTTTGGTCAGACTACAAAGCCTAAAGACTAAGGTAAAAAAGATCTGGCTAATAGATGGCGCGTGTCAAAAGCGGTAGTCAAAAATGAATACGTTGAGGCACTTATAGAGGTGTAAACTGTAAGCCATTGTTGCATCGAATTGTGACTTCTGATGAAAAACGGATTTTCTACGATAATTGCAAAACGTCACAGAACGAAGTGGATGCAACTGAATCGGCGGGGTATTACCTTCAAACCCAAAATACACTTAAAAAATTTGGTCGTCTAGTGCAGGTGCTATCCACTACAACTTGGTGAGGTATGCTTAAAGTGTATTGTCAAGGATTAGAAAAAGTAATGAACAAATTAGAAGTTAAGATTACGGTCAAGATGAACAAACGTAAGAGGTAGATCTCTTCCATTGCCATTACGGTAGCTAAAGTACACGAAAGACGTTTAAAAACTTTCTGTCATGCGCCACACTCTGCAAACTCTTGAAGGTCAGCTTTGTTTCAAGTTCTAGATCTAGAAAGAGTTTTGAAGTATCAATATTATTACAAAATTACCCCTCGAGACTTTATAGCCTTTAATACTCTGGACTTCTACATCAGCGACTAAATCTTGCAAGTATTATTCAAGAGGCAGAAGGCCATAGGTAATCACGGTGCATACCTGGATGGAAAATGAAGTACCTATGTCACTTTCGATTTTTAAACACATTATATTATGATCAGTGTCTCGTTGTCGACGCGCCGGCTATACGTAACTGTATCGTTGCTATTGTTGCTTTTGATAGGCCTCAAGCGGGGGACGAAAGTGGGCTCAGTCGAGAAAAACTATTGTCAACGAAACAAAGCTTAACCGACGAAGAAGTTTAAGCGGCCATATACTGTACGAAATCGCCAGACGTAGATCGTGTTAGCGTCTTCCTAAGAACCCCGCAAAAACAAGGTAGCGGTGTCGTATCATGATGATGAACTGCAGTGCGAAGACGTCAGGATGGTTGGAGGATCGTGGCGATAGCCCGCAGCTGCTAGATAGGTGGCCATCTAGGAGACATAACTGGTAGCGGTCGCGGAGCATTACGGTCAAAAGGGTACACACGATATTCCCAACACCGTTAAGAAATGCCGGATTATTGCTTGTCATTATAAACCCTTCCCTAATAATTTTCCACTGATGTGCATTCAGTCAGAATGAAGAGCATATCGACCTATTTTCCTTGCGAACACAGCACATATATACTGAACGGGCGTTTGTTTTTTTTATGTAGAAGTCTGAAATCGACCATGTCCTGTCAGTACTTCTTTTAGGTAAAATGATACCTTTCCCTCATGTTTTATCCATATTTGAATTTAAGCACGTGCCACATAATCGCTTTCGGAGTGTGCCTGGCCACATCTGCCATACCACCGGTCGCTGTCCGCAATCGACTAAAACGATCGCGAAAGGTAACTGGTAGCAAGGCACGTCTGTACTATTCTGGTGGAAGCAGAGGTCGCTGTGATATATGTTCAGGGCGCACCATTTGTCGTTACCACAAGCATGATCTGCAAAAAGGTCTAAGGTGTATCAAATGCTGTTCCGTCCGAGAGGCGACAATAATCAAAACCATATCAGGCTTGGTAGCCTACAAAGGAAACGTGCATACATCATAGTTGAACGCGGAACTGTTGCATTGTCGTACCTGCCCACGTTAGCTTGGCTGACGTAGGCAAAAACAGCAGCTCACGATATTTGCTATTAGGACGAATTTGCTGATGTACATACATGTCAACACTTCAAGGAAATTCTTAGTTATTCCTTTCTATGACTGGATTTTCTGTGAGTCCTCTTGCAGAAGATGCAAGAAACTTTGATGTATATGCTTTTTTAAAAAAAAAAAAATTTCCTTGTATTAACAGAGTTCTCCTTGCAGTTTTCTATAATCTATGATATTATTTTCGTTATCCGACGTCCAGTGAGATTACATAAGTTTTGAAATACAGGATGTGCCAACAAAGACGAAAAACTTGAGGCCGCTTCTACTCTAGTTAGATAGTAGGCAATCGGTCAATATTAAAAATATTGTGGTTTTAACTTATTTTTTGGAAAATTGTGAAACTTTAAAGATTGTAAGCAGCACAATTTAAATTTGAAAGGGATAATCGAACAACTTTAGCAAACTGGGTTGATTATTGGTGTTAAAGCATGGACTCTGGTTGGTCTAAAGGCATGTTCAATAGAAAATATCATGACTGTCCACCACACCGCGGTATTCGGGTATTATCCAAGAATGGAATATTTTAAGGAGTATTAGTTAGTGAAGTCTAACAAAAGCATTGCGTTCTGTTTTACGTAAAATTCACCTAAATATATAATTCAGGTTTAGGGAGGCCGTCAAAAGCATGTTGAGCCATACATGTCCATAAAGCTTAAACTAGGCCAATAATTAAAAATTACATTTACTTAGTATTTAATTTTGCCACTTTCGTGCAATCGCCCTATCTATATAAGTTTTTAGTTTGTTTATTGAAATGCAGCGTTCGTCTAGCTACGTTCTTATTTGAAAGAACATTGTTGCCGATAGGCAGTGTTATCTTAAGCAGAAACGTGCCAAATTTACGCAAGGCCGCATTCCATTTTTTAGGACATGTATTAGTTCCAGAGCGAATTGTTCGAGCACTCGCGTTGATGCGCGCGTCGGCATAAATTGCATGAACTGTCCTTTAAGTTGTTCCTATAGGCGATACTATTAACTGGATCCCCATGAGCAATTACCATAAGCCTTGTAGGTAATCGGCCATGTCTTTCTCGGCCAAACTTAAGAGACTGACTAGGTAGTTTTGGGTCTACGCTCACCTTGGCTTGATGGCTAGCCAGGGCCACTGGACGGCATGATATTTAGTACTCAAAAAAAACTGCTTTACACATATAATATATACTATAGTTATACAAATCGTATTCTGTGAACTACGTGTCTCGAGAACTTCTGCCAATAAAAATCAGCTGAGTTTTCGCAACGAACCGCAAGATAGCACTGCAACCGGAACCGGTGGGAAGGATTACGTGAGCACGTCAGCGTTCCAACACGCATTCGCATAGCATCGTAACCCGTTCGTTCATATAGATTGCAACTTGTTCACACACAAATTATAGTAAACCACTCGATTAATAATGGATCTCAATAAATTCACCCATCAACAACTATTTGGTGAACCCTTTACGAAGGTGTGCCCATCATTAGCCGCTTACTTTAACTTGGCTGTGGCCCTGAAGCTGCGCGCTGGGGTCCGACGGGCTGGCTGGCTGGCTGGCGTGTCTAGGACCCAACAGCGTTTGAGTCACACTGGCCAAGCTGTGCAAACGAAAATGTGGCTTCATGGCACACGTTAAGGCCTTCGCCATGATACGCTTGCATCTTAGGACACACAGTAGTGCAATTATAGCCTCTATAATTTCGAGATTGAAGCACAAGGAGGCATTTTTATTCCTCATAGTGTAAAAGGGTAAGTCTCTTTGTTCATTCCAATGTGCTACTGTTAACCTTAATAGAACGCATACGGCATTTCTAACTTTGCGAAATTTTTACTGGTAGCAAACAATTAACGGATATCATGTTCATTCTAGGGGCCATTTTAGGACCTTTTTGGTATCCCAAGAAATGAATGGCTAAGGTTAAGAAAATGTGATCTCACATACTATATTGAAATAGAGATCATCTAGCTATACTGCTACGATTCTACAGTTCTAACGTAAACTCATAGATCTATTTTGCCTGTTGCTGTACGTTACGAATCAAGGCGGCTTGCACTGATTCTAAGCGCAAGCGACCTTGGGAGCAGCAGGCGGAGTGGTAGACGTCGGCAGCACGCAGGTGACCGTGTCTCGCGTTTGCTTCTCTGACGTCCGTTTAGAAAGAGCAGCGTCGTTACAATAAGAACGCATAAAAAAGGGTAGTCTGATGGCATGGTGCCTTATTTCTATGTGCTAAGTATGAGAATACATAGTGTACTGCCTTAATGTGCATCTAATACGTCCTGTTTGTAGGACGTTCGGCCGAATCATTTTTCAATCGAGGATTCTTTTGTCCTATGTGATATGAGTTCGATGTTTGGGTAGATTATAAATAGAGTATAGACTAGTTAGAACTGTATTAACTGCTCTATTCTTGCTTTGTATGTAGGAGTATTTGTCTATGACTGAATTGCGTAACAGAGTATTCTCATGAGAATCGTTTTCACTGACTCGTGAAAGCGACATGGCATCGTTGAAGCTCTTGGGACGTTGGATATAGAGGGCGCTGCAATTCGATAATGAAGATATATCGATTGTTAGAGCAAAACGATAATATACGATTCCTAACAGTTTATCAGTGCATTATAAAATTCGTAAAGCCTTTTTACACTAGCTACTTGCTGAGACATTACGTGAAGCCTGAAGCAGGAATATGTCGCTAAACTCGTCCGTCCCATTAGGACAACCTGTGCAAAATTGATCTTTAAGAACACTTTACTGACTTATTATTCCTTATTGTTATTATAATTAGTACCTTATAAATTCTATGAAGCCGTCGGCGTCACATCAGGGTGTGTACATTTGTCGCCTTGCGTTCGAACTGCGTGTATAGTGGACCGACGACCGAACACTTGTTCTATTGTAGTCTACGGCGTAACGCCTCTCAGTTTGTACGACAGCTTTCTGAGAAAATGTTATCGCCACTATCTTTTTTTTTGTTTTGTAATGCAAGGCACTTGAAATAGCCCTAAACAGGGTGTATTATTTCATTTCATACTCCATCCATCATTTATTCAAGTCCATTAGGTAGGGGCATGTGCTTAGCCCCATAGCTCGGAGCGTAGCAGACTTACAAAGAACATAGACCATGTACGAAAACCGCGCCTTTGTGTTCGGAGTGACTGTCTTTTCCAAAATATCTGACAAGTGGAAACGGTCAAAACTGGTAGTAGATATGGTGCTGTTGTGCGACCAATAGCGTAATAGCTGCTGTAACTCATTCTAATTACCCCGGTACCGTCAAGGTAGAGATCAACTGGCACGAGATCTGACTTGAACAAGATTAAGAAATCGCTCTCCGTATGCGTTCAGACGAAGCGATTGCAGACAACGCTTACAAGGCAAAACGTACCCGCTAGTGCGATATAGGCTATTTTCAACATTTCTGTAGTGCCCTACATAAACTTTTTGTACGCTGCGCTTCTTTGCCATTGCGCTGTTATTGGCCTTGGAGGAGGCCGTGGACACGGGTTACGTATCTCCTTAAAACGTGTCAATAGATTTGAGTGGCCGAAAGGAACGTTGAAGAAAGAGGTGGGCAGAGCAAATCGTGATCCCTCTTGCGGGCACTTTTGTACGTCAGTACAATGTTCTGATAAATTCACAAGTAAAGCGGAGACAACAATAACGACGTCATTGCAGCCGGGGGTTTGATGATTCCGATAATCCATGACACGACTTTGACGACAGGGGTCAGCTGTTATGTCGTAACACATCTCGTTCAACTTACATAATAGACAAGAAACGTAACCGACGTATCGATCGATGTAAATCCAGCTCGTTGAACCATAACTGACGCTATCCAATCAGCTAATTACACATCAAATACATTAGCGTTATAATATCTATAATGAAAAAAATTCCAATAATATACGTATTTGACGTGCCGGTCAATCAATCAAACCTAATCGGGTTCCCTAAAATTAACACGGAGTCATAAGACATTTCTCATTTATAGCTGACGACTAAAAAAATATAAATGTTACGCTCAACATTTCGACTAATCATAAACCTACAACAGCCTGCTACAGTAGCTCCTAAGGTTGATATACGAATAATCAAAGCTACGCTTTCAGCAGACTGTTTTTTGCTCAAATTCTGTGTCAGGCTGCAGGTTCGTACAAATTTCCTTCGTCTGTATTTTTAGCTTGCCGTCCTCTTGTAAGCCTGTGAAGTTATTTGGTTACTGGAGAAGTTGTTGCAGGAGTTCCTGTCAACTTATTTACGGCGCAAGCTGATCTCAACTGGGTGTTGCAGTAAGCAATAGAAACAGCTCCATAAACTGTTACGTGTTTAGAGGTTATCATCGCGTCAAGGTAGCGACCGTAATCTCAGCTTACGTCATCTTACATAGATTGTTGTCTTCTCAGACAGGATATCACAGTTTCGCAATAGTACATAGGGCTGAATCGCTATGAGCCTTCTTGGCTGGCCAGCCATCAGTCGGCCAAACTATTCGTCCTCGAAGCAACTGCCCCGTTCCCATTGCAGTCGCTATTAATATTACTGCAACAACTGTAGTCGTAGTATCGTTTGATCTCTATCTTTCACCAGCCGACTCTTGTTCACACGCGTCAACGTGGACGCTTCCATCCACGCGTTAGTCTGGCTACTTTACGTTTTTCCCAGAACTTTTATGTATTATGTTACGTCTTGACGCCAACCTTTAATGCATAGGAATTTGAGAAACGATCGGCGAAATGACGAAACCCCATCGACATAATGCTAACCACTTTTACATAGAATTATCTCGTTAGATAATGACTAGGTTTATCGTGAATATTTTTATGTGCGCTTGCATGAACAGCACAACGTTATCCGTAAACTACTGTCACCGCGTGCAGCAATACGTCGCGCGGCGGATGACCGCTAGGTGGACGTTTCCTATATTTACTTACGACGACCTGTTGTGATAAGAATTATTGAGTAAGCTCATCATCTACTGTTTTTTCTGCTCTTTTCCAGCATCCATGTATATACCACACTGTCCGGCTTCGGTTCCTGCTTCTTTCGAACAAACTGGATATTACATTATTTTTCTTCTATATCCACCTCATATCGTTTGCTGTAATATTCAGTATATTTTTGTATGAATCTGAAGAAAGTCCTGCCCTTGTTAGGCTTGACAAAAGCCACTATGACTAAAACGGGACTTGAATCAAACCTTACATAGGTAGTATCGATTCGAGCACGCTCGTCAACTTCTGCGTCCGTTAGAAATGACCATCCAGATCATTCCTCTCTCCTTGGCACGTTTGTGTTTCTTTCTGCTTTATCAGAATCGTCTTCGTACTCCGAGGCTAGCAACGACGTTCATCGCCGGGGCTTGTCTGACGCAAAGTGACTAGCTGATGCTCACCGTCATTTCGAATACGAACCACCCGTATCCATGCACCTTGCTGAGTCTGCGGTTGAGTTCCACGACGAGCTGTTTCCCAGATGACAAAGGTAGCATATGATTACGGACTCACTACCTAAGACAATGCGCCAGTGTTCGTGCTAGTACATATATTTAACCTAAATGCAACTCATTAGGCATTATTTTTATAGATAATGTAAATCTAGGAAACCTTAAAAATATGTTGAGTTATCTAGAGCTATTGAGCGAGTTAAAAAATTTGAATAGCTTTCAAACCATATGTTGGACTTACTCCCCTTTATCGTCTGAACGTGAACTCCAGCGCTCTGCGAATTTCTCAATAGATTCTCAGCATTTATAATTTGCATTATCATACCTACTCTCGCCATCGATGGTTTGTTTGAGAGAATAAATGGTAGCGTACGCTGCGTAAAATACGGAAGCCATTGAAATCTCACGAAACTAAATCTGAAGGCTATGGCAATGCAGTTTTATCGCTTGACACTTCTTTGACAGGCGACACAGACTGATCTACTTCTCATCTTCGATTATGGTGTGCCCCAGACGAATTTTTTTGTGAGTAACAGTTGAACAGACTGTCCCTAGGTTATATCCGACGTTTTTAGAGATAGCCAGAGAGAGGCCTTAGGTAAATGTGTACTGAATTTGATTCGCTGCTTGTGTGTAGCCTAAAACGTTATTACTGCTAAATAGTTCCGGAAATAGAGTGTAATGTTTAAGGTGTAACCTTGAAAATTAGCCAGGATGGACTCTAATCATTTTCAGCAGGTCAGCCTGGCCTGACGCAACGACTGGGTCTTGTGACCCTTACGCGAAGCAATATTTTCACGTTTAGCGATACAAAAGACTATAAAGATCTAGCTAAATTTGTCATCATTTCGAATTTGTTCGGATACTAATAATGGCAGCCATACACTTGATGACGAGAGTTATGATTTTATGACATGACAATTTTTATGGTTATGCTTATCACTCGTATTATTAACATTACAATGTGGATGGTGAAAGTATGATATAGAATACTCGCTTCCAATTAAAACCGCTTTACAAGAGGAATCCTCGTTTGAATCTAATTGGCCAGTGGACTTTATGCTTCGTACAGTATGAGATACTAGTGTTTCTATATATGTGACATTTAACCACGACAAATGACACACCGCTACATAGAACTTCAACGGCGATTGTTGACGTCTCGCGAACGGAGTCGCCGCGCCAATAACGCCTAATCTATCTGTTCGAAGGAGATCCGCGAAATTCGTGGAAGCCCGCTAGCGTCATCCGTTCTAGCGTTTTCGGCGAACGGTCGTATCGGTCGACCGGTCTTTTAGTCTTTTGATCCAAAAGGGTAGCGTGTTGCTAAGGGCCGTTAGCCTGAACGTCTACGCCACTAACCTTCTGGTCCTGTGAACTGCGGCTAAAATGGTCATGACAATCATAGCGGGTCGGGCACGACTTTGCGCTTCGATGCGGAATTTCCACCGGATATGCTATAGCAGCGAGCTGAGTACGGCCCCATCCGCGACCAGCAGGATGGTAAGTACACAAGAATAAGGGCATGCTGCCCTTGTGGTTAATGACCGAATCAGTACTATTAATTTATTATTGATAATTAACATTCTTGAATAAGAAGCGTTTCTTCGCACGGCTGGTTTTGTTGACGTCTTACCATAAAAAAAGAATATATATTTACGTGCGCTGGAAACTAAATAGTTATCTTAACGGATACGGCAGCATATCAGTGAGTCGCGCAGAACGAATGCGCGGAAGATAGAAATATCTGTAATATGGAGCGCGTTCTGCTTTTCAGCTGCTTCAATGTACTCGCTTCTCCTGATTAAAAGGAACTATGCATCCCTTGGCAGTAAGCTCCAAGCGGTCAACGGACGACTGCACATAGATCCAGTGCCTCTCCACAAGTTGACGATAGGTAGAATGCAATCATTCAAGATAAAGTACAATTGCTGCACAAGCAATCTGTTGCAAATGGCTCTATCCACATTTGTTTACGTAGTGTAAAAAATAGTAAAGTTTGACGGATTGAAATGCCACCGTACTATTCTACCTGTTGAGGAGAGTTAGGGGTTCGATTACCTACAAGTTAAAATGTCCCGTATCGTCATGAGATATATTTCTGAATACACTTATAGAAGAGGTACAGCTGCAAGTTCAGAGCTCTATTGGATCTCGTATGTAAAACAAAAACTAGGCTAACCTGAGTTTAGTAGAAAGGAAAAGTCGACCTAATGATCTTGAGGGATTGTCACAGATTTATGTTCTGCAAAGCCTTGTGTGAACCCGAGGGGTGGCAACCGTGATCTCGGACACAAGCAAATCAACAGATGAGCTAGAGCGAGAGAAGCGACGCCTACAATAATGACCTTTATCATACCGATAGACCCATCTCCTCTACGTGAAATGGGGACTGTGCTTGCATAGGCGAACGTCACCCGGACGGAAAAACGTAAGAATTGGAGGAGGAAGAGAAAGGGAGGAGATTCATGTTATTGTAAGGCGAAGCTTTCAAATTTGTTCTGTATGTTATCGTGGAACCTACGATTGCACCATCCACAACCTATTAGGTAATCTACCTGTTTACAAAATAGAGCGTAACTAGAACTACTCTTCTAGGTTAACGTCACTAGTACGGATCAGCTGGCCCTTGTTGCTCTAAGTATTATCGTTTGATCCGCCGAACGATTTTCACTCGGAAAAGTAACATCCACTTTTCTCAGGCTCTTCAACGTGGCTTTAAAGTCTATTCTGTGATTAAGACTTCGCCATTGGTATTTCAGATGATAGCGTCGGACATTTAACACTGTAGTAAAGATAGTAAATATAATAGTTAGCATTGACTGAGGTCTGCTATATATATTTACATATAACGAATGTATGGTCGAACATGGCTGCAGCTGTAGTTAGGTGCAATGGCACCTGTAGACCGGTGGATAGTAGGATCGGGATGCCACGAAAAACACGGCATTTCAGAGCTCTCAGAATGGCGCTCATGACTCAAGTACGATTGATGGAGATCTTCATTAATCGTACTTGCTGACCAGAAGGTGACGCCAGGCCACCGTGGAAAGTTAGGGCAAGTTAGACAGGTTCAAATAGAACCCATCATGCGTTTTATTTTTCGTTCGATAGATGCATATTCGAACACTGGTGTGTACTTAAACATAAAAACGAAGCGAAGTAATACAGAAAAATATATCGTTTGGTTAAAATTTGGATGATTGGTGCAATGACAATAGAATCTTGACGTCCATCTAAAATCGTCCCTTCTCGATTTTTTTCCTTTTTTCATACTCCTTACGGACCCAAGGAATAAAATGAAAAATAGAAACACACTTATCTTTCAAACCATCAAACTCTATTCTCCGTAGGCCGAATAGTTCAAAATCCAAAGAAGATTGTTGCGATGTAATACTGATAAACGGCAGGAAACATCATCACCTTTTATGTTGTGTCCTTATCAGCATGTGCATAAAGTTTTAATCGTAACATTTTGTATGTATTAGGCTGTCTGTAAAGGGTGTCGCAATAATAATAGCTGCTTAAGGACGACCTGAATAATATTGGTTCCGAAGTACGCCACATTTAAATAATAATGTATTTGTGAACTTCGTCTATTTCCAATAACTGTTCTAAAAACTCTTCTGCGACTTTATCATAGTAACTTGTTATTATATTTTAAACATCTTAAGGTTGAGATACGCTTTTACCTGTTGAAAATATCACTGAATACATGGAAACATTTATCTAAAACGAATACAATATGTGTAAAGACTTGAGACATGTTAAAATAAATCGAAACGCATTGGGAGAAGGGGTTCGATGTGTCGTAAAGAACACATCTTGAATAGCCTGATGCTTAATCCGGTATTTCCTAGAGGCCTAATTATAGGCGCGCCGCTCGCCACACACTCCCCTCATGACAGTCTTATATAAGCGTGATCCGGCAGTTCGTCTGTCATTATGCTAGCAGTTAAAATTACGGCGACGAACGGCTCAAGATCACATCGGTTGATACACAGACACCCCTAGGCAACGATGCATATATGGTCCATCGCTTCACGCCGTCTCTGATAGCAAACTTAAGCTTACCTATTGCCATTATTGAACCTATAGAAAAATCTGTTGGGTATCTCAAGGTATTATTCAACCTCGACCTAAAGTCGAGCTAAACACAGACGCATACGGACGTTTTCTTCTCGGTTTAGAAAACAGAAACCGCTGTGCGTATTGCTAATTTTTCTTTCTAGACCTGTTGATTAAGGCGTTGATGATTCTTAAACGACAATCTAGGTCTGCTGACATCGGCACCCTGTCTGATCCTGTGCCAGCTTGTCCGTCCTGCCCAGCTGTTCGCGTTTTCCGTTGCAACAGAGTTAAAAGGTATGAGAAACTCCCTAGATTCGCCAATCTGAACGCGTGAGCGGCAAATAGTCATAGGAAAGAGCTACGGACACAAAGCGGAGAGAAAGTGTGTGGTGCGGCCAAGAGCAGTAACGAAGGTGGACCTGACCGCGTAATGGTGGAACCTCCAAGCAACAAAATGAGTCCAAGGACTCCAGCTCCACTGAGGCCAGAATGTAACAAGTGTTATGGACGAGAGCGACAACAGCATCAGCTGTCGCTCCTGCAGATATTTGAGCTCGGATGGCTTGCACAGATTAACCACAACGACGATGACAGCATCAATGACTGTCCGCTGTTACCTACATAGAATAGAAAAGCCATAACTGCCAATATCACTGTAGTTTCTACTGAGCAAACCTGATTCGGGAGTCGCCGAGTATCGTCATTAAATAGCCTATCTCGAACAAGAGCTATCGTTGCCATAAATATCTGTAGTCAGGCGGCTTTAAAATATTTAGCGAAAGCTAGAGCCTTTAGTATAATGGACGTATACCGCTTATTGAACCTAGTCAATACTATTTCGTAGCAGCTGGAGGTTTACCGATAGGACTACCAATAGGACTTAGATGATAATCAATAGTGTTGATGGCCGACAGATTATTGATTCACTGCGTGTATGTAATGTAGGTTATAAACGACAGAACGAAGCCTGAAGCAACGAGTCTGATGTACCGCACTTCTATTCAACACTAGCAAACGAAATACAGCGTGTCTTGTAGCGTTTATAAGACAACAGCAGATTCACATAAAACTAGCATATACTTGTCATTAATAGGTATTCGAGAGTATATATTATACTTCATCTTCGCACCGGGCAGGCAATGCACGAGGTGTTAAATCTTCAATTCCGATGATTAACTCGCTAGGATTTCCATTCCACACCACCCTGTTGTTGTTGTTGTTGTTATCGTTGTTTAATATCAATGGCATTGCTTCTACCTTCGAAGCAAAAAGTTGTACCAAAGACAACAATCTTAACAACAACGGCTGTGTTTATTGAAACTTATGAAAACATCGGATATACGGGAATATTGAATTTCTCCAAGTGATGACCTTAACTCGGCCTCTTAAGCTCTAGACGCTTCTAAACGGGGCCATTTGCAATGTACTCTGAGTAAAGCCACTCGGCCTTATCGCACGACGCCCGATGATGGCGATAGATCAAATGGGGATACTCTGATGCCGTACCCGACATTGTTCAGAGTCGGTAGACGCGGTCAAGGTAATATAAATGTCACTATCGATCGTCAGCTAGGGATGAGTTGTAGTTACTAAGCAAATAACTGCTAGCCATACAAGGCTATTTGCTTACGGAATACTTCGTAGAAAGGTTCGTTTCTTTCTTCCCTAATCGATAAGTAGGGTAAGCTTATGGGCACCGTCTCTTGCCACGTTTCTATACAGTTAAACCATGATTAGATACGCGAGCGTGTTTCTAGACAAGTAGTTTTTTTTGGCTTTCATTGGGTCGATCCTGTAGAGTATGATTCGGATCCTTTGTGGAGGCGCAAGCTAGATTGACACACAGTTCGTACAACAATCGTGACTGACTTATTGAACTGGGCTACATCATCTCATTATCTACCTTACATTAAAGCCAGCATTTTTGGGTTCCTCGGAATATAATAATCATTTGAAAAGGGCTAGATAATTTCGCTTTTATGGATGTATAAACATAAGCGGCACCAAAGTTGTTCAGCGTATTTTTGCTCGTCAATGGCTAAGTCCGATGAAAAAAATTGTTTCTCATTTCAGAGAATGAACTGTCTGCTCCGTCCCACCAGCTATATCTATGCTATGTAAGTTCAATAGTTAGCTAAATATCGGTTCATCGTCAAGCCATGTTGTCGGACGCATATGACTAGGGGATCGTAGATTGAAACAGACAATTTTAAGCCACTGTAAATTATTTATTCATGTTCAGTGTTCAATGCAATTAGCGCTAAAAGGTTGAGTCTGTCTGGGCCTAGTTTCAGGCTTCATTGACTGTTATCTCTCTAGATGAGACTGTGTTGCATTCAAAATGGCAGCTAGATTGTATCTGTTTGTGTAGGCCTTGGAGCGATGGTCTACTTCGGTGTAAATTCCGTATATCCACTTCGGCTTCAACGGCGAAATCCGAATATTAGAGCTGAAACGCGAAAATAATACTCGATTTTGTGACGTTGATCGTTTTTTTCTTTACCAAAAATAATTTCCCCATAATTGAGCCACCTATAAAGTCAGAATGTAATATTTTGACAAGCGAAAGTATAAATCATATATGTCTTGCTATCTTTATTTGTCCTTAACGAGAACATGTCGTAAGGGCAAAAATACGACGTTCGAGAGCGCACTCTTCAAGAGCGTCGCAAGTACTATTACTACGACATGAAATCAACAGATCTTCATCACCGAACAACAGTTTAGCATTTCGTCGGACCAGCAGTAAGGGGCAGATGGTGGGCAAACCCTTTGTACTCTCTTTTAATGAATCATTTGGAAAGACCTCATTTACGTGTTTACAGGATTATACACTTCGATTCCTGTTAGGCCAACCGCGCCTTGCATCTTCTACAACTGCGGGATTTTCTACTATGCGTTATCATGAGTATATCGTACATATACGAACGGTCGTTTAACGCCTATTTACCTTTACATGCTTGCGAGGAATATGCGCCAAATCTCTAATCCAGTTATCTTTATGAAACTAGATTCAATATAACGTAAGTTATCTCATAGTCAAAGTAACTAACATGTTTAATTCTTAATTACTTTCGTCCTGTATTACTCTGTAACTGATGGTCTTATTTGTTGTGTGTGTGTGTGTGTGTGTGTGTGTGTGTAATGTTTTTATTAACTTTGCTTGTAAATTGTATCCAGTGGCACAAGACGCTACAACTGAGCTCATCAGCAACCTACGCCTGCCGAATTTCCTCAGATAATTCTAATACTAGAGCAATGTCAGCTTGTTTATATTCCCTCTTTTTATCCGGTATCCTAATTGTTTCCATTTTTTTATTAATTAAATCGCAGATTTTTTAGCTTAATACCGGAGTAGGTAAAGTGACAGAATCTGTAGCATAGCAGGCGTACATCGACGACTTTTTCTCACTGTGTGAGTGAGTATAAGTATCGATTACACACGTTTTTACAAATACAGCTTCAATTTGTGTGCCTTCAATTGTGCTGCAAGGTGATCGAGATGACGATGGTGAGCTGCTGTACACGATGACTTACGAAATGCTATTGTTGCATAGGTAAACAAACGATACTTTTGATGAGTAGTCTAATTAATTTGATGATAATCTAGTTTTGAAACTTGTCCTTGCTGACTATGGTAAAAAGCTCGGTCCTAAACACAACGACCTGATATCTGGACAGTGAAATCTATCTGAACAGACTGGTTGAAGACAGAAGAAAGACAAAACAAAAGGAATCGTCGTATACCGTCAAACAACTATTCTCTGTGTATATTTATTTACCTGTATTCGGAGGTGAGGAAAAGGCTTAGGAAATCAAACATTGGTAAAGGCCACTTATAGTTGATAACCGAAAAATTGAACTGACGTTAATGAATAATTAAACGTTTGCCGTGTATGACACACGGTTGTTAATGAAACATAAGGGCTGGGACCGCAGATCTTCCCCCTACAATTTGCGACAAAAGTCCTACAAACTCTTCCGTGAGCTGCAGAGCTTTTTAACGTCGGGCCTTATACGTAAGTTAGGTATATGGACTGCCAGACAGTTCGATTTAAACAAATAGAATACGGCTACCAGCGCCTGAGCTTCCTTAAAAAACTTGCGTTATCCTTCAAGTGTGCCTTTGATACGCGTATGGTCATATGGTCACCAGATAACAGGAAATGTAAGAATTTAGCTCTTAATATCTACTTAATGTGTACCACGCTTGGTACATAACACGACTGAAATGCTATGCTTTTATCAAGCTTAATTATTTTTCTGTTTGTCGTAACGAGCTGACGACCTTGCGACATCGTTCTTCCTCATCCGTTCAGAAGCTTTCTTTTCAACGTCATGGCGCCGTAGTAAACATAATACTTAATGAAGTTTTTTGCAGGATGAGATGATTATAAAGGTGACTATTATTGATTTTATTTTTATTATTCCTATTTGTTTATAACAAACTTATGTTGTCGTTCATACATATACAGTACATACGTTGTCGTTTCGTAACGACAACATATGTACTGTTGTATGCTTCGACAACGATAAAACTAGGACCTAAGGCAAACGCGCACGTGTCCTTCGTTTTTTTCAGGTGCTTTTTTCAGGCCTTCAGCGTGTTCCTTCACTGGCTTGTTGCCTTGTCGTGTGCGTAGTTTCATTATCGCTGATTACTGTCAGTTTGGGTGCAAGGCGGCTTATCACAGACTTTTTTCCTCCTTTCCTTTTATAGTTCGCTTATAAATCAAGACATTTTTGCAAAGTTGCCTACCCATTGCGACTGAGGAAATCATTTTAAATAGTTGGCACCCAGGTTTGTGCTACAGAAGAAAACAACAACAACAACAACAACAAGGGAAGCCAATTTTTCGACTCTCGACAATGCGTTTACTTTTTTTTTTACTTGTTTCAACGCCCTTAGCTATCCTCATTGTGTGAACGGGTCTGTAAGATCATTCCCCTGCAACAGCGTCCCTTGCCAAAATTTCTAACCGGGCGGGTTTTGCTGGACCTATGTATGGGGGGCTTTCTTTGAAGAAATTATGAAACTATATGGTAACTACCAGTCCTAGTAACCATTACCCAACGTTAAACTTTGAACCAACGATAGCCGCATGTTTATGGCGCTCAACGCACTTCACAGTCAGATTTGTATAGGACTGATCGAATGCTGCAATGAGGAATCTCTTACGAACTTTGAAAATGAGTGCATTCTCCATGATTGGTTTTCCATTCTTCTTCGTGCCGTCCTTCTGACTGCAGCCTGCCTAACGATTCTGATGATTTTTCGTTTCCTTTGTCGTCGTCACCGACTTATTATTATCTATATAATATATTATCACTGTATCTATGTTCCTCATCATTTATTCACTGCATATAGTGGCACGATATTGTCACCGAATTGACACCCACCCTTTAAGTGCAATAACCGTTGTAGCTTAACCGTAACGAAGAATAGTGATTCGATGGTAGTTTCCCTAGCAGAGCTATGTATCTATATCTCTGTGTGTCTCTATGAGAACACAACGTTGCCCGCCCGTTGGTCGGCCCGTCAAATGAGCTGATACTGGGTTCACGCAAGGCAGAACCGTCTCTGTCGAAAACGGTCTGCGTGGACATAGTCCGACGGACAGATGGCACCGTCGAACGAACAAACTCGTAGGCTAAGCGACAAACAGGTTAAGAGTTACTGGCAGAGCGTAGGCACAATAAGAGGGAGAGTAATACCGACGGTGAGAAAGCCATGATAACCTTGACTGAGCGGACCACTGCCGCTGCTGCTGTAGTTACAGTCGCTGTGGAAGGAAACAGCGAGCGAACGCGACGGCAGTGGCACTTCGGCAACCTCGACGGTTGCAACGACTACCGTGAAGCGGCTCCCGCCCCGAATAACGCCAAGGCCACAGGACGCTGTTTCCGCCGCTATCGCTGCTGATGCCGCAACAACGGCGGTAGTACCCTCGTACGTACTTAAGAGCAGTGATTACGACTAACAACAGTTTAGCATCGACCTGCACCGCGCCAGTCACTAAGCGTTATCATCATTTGAACTCACGTTCGCGTGCACACAATAGCCCCTTATGAAACTGTCTCCTCCAGCTTTCACGACAACTATTTCATTCGACTTTTCCTGAAAACGGGAGATCGCTTCCCCCTTCGATCAAATATAACGCTGTAAATGCGACAGCAGTGAGCGTGCTCCAGGCAGCCTTAAAAGCATGCTCCATGAGGAACATTCTGATCATCACAATAGCTTTCATCGTCATGCTATTGCTGGAAGAACACATACTATGCAAGAATACGTAATACATGACGATGCAAACTATGCAGATAACGGCTTTTAACGGTATGTCTTGACCTGATACAGGCAGTTGAAATAGTATTGATGTCTTCACCAAGCAGTCGGCCAGCGCCCATGGGTTTGTGGGGGTCAAGTGAAAGGGGGTCGTCAAGATTAAGCTAATGAAGTTGCGATCAGCTGGATCGTTCGTACGACAACAGTGCCTTCCATCCTGTTCGAAATCGCACCGCCAGCATCGATCATCCGACACAGGAATTTTTGTTTTTATTACGAACGAATTTTTACCCCATAAACCAAGTCACCTCCCGGAGGACATAATTAATAATTTATCGTAACTAATCAAATGTCTGTTTAATACGTATTATGTGCTACCTATGCGGTCACCGTCAACTTCCCCTTGATATGGTTTAGGTTGTGAGAAACACTGCGGTTCTCGCTTTCTAATTTTTCATAATCGGAATGTAACACAAATAACCGACAACGCTGCTACTGCTAACGCGTCACGCACCTACTCGTGACTAATCGACCAACGTCTATTGGTGCGTAGGAAAAAGAAATAGCTGTTATGATCCAACTTTGCCCCGCCTACCCCAACGGCAGATACCCTCTCACTTCCAGCATTCTCTGTGCCCGGAAAGGTAGAACTCCGTTCTTTGAGAATATGTATATATATATATATAGTGAACTCGATAGGAGTTGATAATACGCAAAGTATGCAGAAATAATGCACCATTTACAGGACTGCTGCCTAACCGGCGGTCTATGCCTCTTGATATTTTTTAGCATTCATAATAATACGCCCCAAAAAAAATAACAACCCTCAAGTGACTAGCACAAACATGGGACTATGTTCCCAAAAACATAGTAATTATAACATTTGTTTTATAGCTTATTCGTTCATCAATGCCAGTATTGTCGTCAATGGATACTGATGGCTAGCGGCAAGAGATCACAACAAACAGCCATCTTAAATTTTCGAAAAGATATTCGCCATAGGTAACCCAATTTACGTTGTGACTGAAACGAAGATATATATACAGCTTTTCAAGTACTTACAAACAACGACGGGGGACAGAGAGAACATACGCTGCTATATGAGACGGCTAACGAGAACGTGAAGAACTGACATGCCGTATGCGCGTGTACACAACGTATAAACGTTCCACCGTATTTTTCTAAATCACCCGGCAATAACTATCTTCACTAATCAATATTCAACTTGTGCCTATTCATCAGGTAATATATCAACTGGACTTGATATCGGCCGACGCGTCGTTGGTTAGCACGTAACAATGCCTCATCAACACCGGAAGATACATGTGTGTATAGGGTGGTTACATACACTGAACGCTAATAGGTTCTATATAACCGTGATTCGGTTTGATAATCCGATGACCGGCATACGGAGATGAGCTTGATTGTACCAACTCGACCTTTCGCCGAACCGAGCGATTAATGGTCAGAGTCTGTAATTCAGTAAACTGACGACAAAAGTGTCGTCTAGATTTCGTCAAGGGTACATAGATGTATGTACTCACGTACGTCAGTAAATATATCCCGATTGCAACTTTGCTATTATGAACCCGTACATCAAATATCGTCTTTGTCCACTCTACATACGTATGTCATTTGTTCGAAGGACTCCTTTCGGATTTTTACAAGCGGCTAGGGAAGTGGCATGCGACGAAAGCAGCTTACGGAACTTATCGGTAAGAAGCGCTATGGCCACGAACTGCTATATACTAACAGCCGATTATTATGACCATGATTAGCGGTAATAGCTGAAGTGAAAGTAGTTCTACCAGTGAGCTGGCTATACGCTCGTTGCCTACGCAAGGTCGAGCTAGATTCTGTTTGAAGGCGGCGCAAAAGGTGGTCCGTTACCACAGTTGGCGACAGACACGGTAGCAACGGCAGTGGCAGCCAGATGTCATGCAACTTGTGGGTTACAGCGATTCGCGAAAGGGAAATGATGGGAAGGATCCAAGGTCGGGTACGTTTTTCCGCTGCTATTCTATGTGCCTGACATTGATCGGTGACGGCAACAACGATGACAACAGCAAATGCTAGTTAAAAAGATGTGAACGAGCAAGATCAAAGGGGTGAACGAGCAATCAATTGGGACTCGTCTAAGGTATGGCGATCTGCAACTGATTGAAGCGACGAGAACTACCGCTATCACCTGAAGCAGCGGACACGGAATAGAATAATCGGACATGTATTCTACCTACATGGCCATCTAGCGAAAAGGATACCAATCAGCAAAACAATTGTTCAAGTTACCACAAAATACTAACAATCGTCTGGTCAAAGATCTCCCTAGCGTCTGCCTACGGCTAAGAAGGTACAGGATTCACAGAATATCAGCTACCGCCGCAACAATACTGATAAGGCAATAGAACAGCAGCAGCGAGAGACCGACGCGTCAAACGTTGGGGAGTGAATGACGTTAATTGAAATAAGCTGTTACATGAAACACACGTAATTATCAGAGAGAGCAGCTTGCATTGAAGAGCTTTACAGCTGTTGAAAGGGTGGCGATCGGAAGCGTGGCTACCTTAACGGGTGACCCAGTAATCAACAGAAAAGTACACACACAAGTTCAAGTTCAGAATTTTTGTTACACTTTATTTCTACGCAATGAACTTTAATAAAGACAGCACAGTTAACTCTAGCCTTAGCGCATAGATTTACATTCGTATACATGGAGTGATAGGCTTTATGCGAGAATTTTTCGACTGGTCGTAAGCGGTGTCGCGAATACGAATTTATGCGAAATCGCTACTGGCAAAAGGATGTAGATAAGTTGAGGCGACGATGACAAAAAAGAGCGTGCTTTTATCGGAAATATTAGCCCTAATCTCATTTTTTCACGCGTGGGGAACTTTCCTTGTGCAACTCAAAACGACGGTCTACGTTACTGCAAGTTCCAATAAAATTCCGAAGGATGCGTCGACGTTTTAACGAGGTTTAGATTCAAAGGGCTCCAGACGCTTTATCTGTTGGAACTTGGTTGCACATTTTGAATTTGAACTGCTATCAGCCCAAAAAAATGGCTGCGTTGCTTTCCGCATGTCTGAGCGATACTTCAGCGAGGCCAGTATCGCCTGGGTCATGGTCAGTATTAAAAAAGTGTTAGCGAACTCAAGAAGAATTATTTTTAGGGTGAGCAGTAAGCAGCTCAGGCTCAAGATGTATTGAAGATGAATAGAAGTTATTTTTGTAGGCATGGTAGACACTCTCTTCGTACGTTTAACATGCGCAAAAAGTTTTTATCGAGACATTTGTTTTTGTCTAGACACAGTCTTAGAAAGATCAAAAACACTTTTAGATAGATAGATAGAGTGTGAACGTAAACGTAATGGCTCGTATATCGTTACGTAACACTTAACGACACACTAATTATAATCATAAAATAGGACGTATATGAAATTACCTATAGGACCATCTTCCTTACCCAGCAGTGCAGTATGCAGCATCCTTCCAACTCCATAAATAGTGACGATTAAACGTACGTCGCATCACGAGCGCTAGAAATAAATGTCTATATTTGTTTACCAGCTTTGTAGGACAAATATACTTGTAATAATGATCAAGTTACTTCTGGAGGCATCGAACTTTACAGAACTAAATACAGTCGAAGTGAAGACCGTTCTTATGAAAACATTGTAACTATGATGCCAGCTTTAAAAATCATGCAATTTAACTAACAGACTTTAAAATTGTAACGTTGTAACGCTACAAACAAGGCCAATAAACAATGAGTCTAGTGCAATGCTATTGGCGTAGCTAGAGATGTCATGGTTAAATCTTGTTGGCATTTGAAACACTGTTTGAGGTAATGTTTGAGGTAATTTAGGCTACGCGGGTCATGGACCTCGACCGTACGATTTCCTTTAGTTCTCGTTTGACTCACCAGCAAACGTTCTAAAAGCAATGCTCGAACCAATCACATCAGGGCGCAGTCGAAGCTTGACATCGATGTAGAAGTTAGATGTAGTAAATTTTGTATTGTCTAGGCACTCAGGCATAAACTTCTCGGATCATAATATGTCATGCGCAGGGTCCACTAGGTCCTTCTGTTGATGTACCCTTAAGTGAATCTACATAATATCAAAGTAATGATACACGCATCGAAATGAGATTCGAGGACTGCTTGAAAATGTTCTCCTCAACATCTTTTACTCGAATTAAGCCATATGCCTATTAAAGGCCTGAGCATTCATTCGCTCGTAACAAAGGCTCCAAAAAAAACTCAGAGAACGAATTATTACTTGCACAGTATTGTCAAATAAAAAAGCATCGATCATCACGCTTCTTACTTTTAGTTTGACTCTGCTTTCGTACTTGTTTGACATTTTCTATTCGTCTCTATTATATATTATTCTCTAGTAACTAGTTGCAGACTTGTTAGTCCAATAATTTTTCAATTATAATGGAAATTAAATTTTCACGGCGCCATATAACTTCGGAGAATAATCTATGAGCCAGAACAATATGGAAGGAGAAGCCGTGCAGAGCGCGTGTTTTCAAAGTAGATCCTCTGCTGGCATCCGGTACAATGGTTTAACCCAAATACGATTCACCGATCACTCATTGATTATTCATGGCTATGAGAAAAGGGGCTGTTCGATATTGAATTGCCCCTGAACCTGACACCGAGCTTTGTCATTGTTGTAGCCGACAATGCGACAAACCCTCCAAGCAAATGACCACTGAAATTGCTATAGCCGCCTCTAGGCTGAAGGTATACGTTTTAAGGAAGACGAGGTAACAAGCCTACCCATAGGATCTGCGGGGAGAAGCGTCGAAGAAAAACACATTTCTCGATGTCGGACTTGCGTCGTCAGAAGACAGCCCGAAATCTAAGGTGTTATATATATAGATTATAAGCTGGCAGCCCACTTCTATCGTAATAAAAATCCAGATTTTTTTTTCATTTCAAATAACTAACTAAGTTTATAGTAACACACTACATTTATTTAGACGAAGTGTGCAATAGCCTTAGACAGCTTAATGTGTCACGGATATAACACAACTGATCAATTCCTATGCAGTACTAATGCTATCAAAGTTAAAAGAAAACTTGAAAATACCCTAGTCGTTCTATAATAGCCGTAGATACGATCTGGTTTCCAGCAACTGCCTGTTTAATAAGGCCGGTTTAACCAATAATAAAGATTCTACCGCTATATCGCACTGCAACAAACCTTAAACGCAAATGCGCTCCCATATCGCAATTTCTTATATTAAATAAACCAACGAATGACGCTGAAAAGGTTCACAGAAACTTCTACAGGGGGCGTAAAATGTAGCTACGAAAATGGGACATTTATCCAAGCTTTACGCCCTAAAATGAGCCCTAGTACTCTTCTGACAAAGAAACAATACTAGTGAATAAACTGAACTAGATGAACAATTTTTATAAAAGATGAACAGTTATAGCCAAACGTCGGACGTAGGTCGTAGAAGACAAAGCTAGTCTAAGAAAAAAATTAATGATATGAGCAATGTTTACGGGACAAAACCTAACTTGTAGCCGACTGGCTGAGCCAACAGACAAAAACCTTGTCAGGAGTTGTGTGTGTGTGTGTGTTTGTCTTATTATAGGATTATAGGATCTGCAAAAGGTTCGTCGGCTAATTCGAATAAAGACGGTTTTCACACTGCCTTTAAATCTTCTTTGTGTTTATTTCTTCTACGGATCAAATCATATCTTTCCCAAGCTATACATTCAAGTTTCGACTACATTCATTTTGTCCTGTTATTTCTATACGTTCTTGATGCAGGTAGTCGTTCGGCAATGGTCCAATGCAATTACACAGCTTTTGCATGCGGAATGTGCAACGAAGTTTTACTTCGTATTTCTATCAACGCACACGTATTTGTTCGTCCTTATTTCTGTCTTCGTTGAAGCCGTCGTCTTGCTGTTGCCATTTCTAGTAGCCCTCCCTTTCCCCTCGACTGTTTGTCAACATGTTTCGATACGTAGAAACATCGCTGAGGAAATTGTTGACACACAACTCTCAACAAAAGGGGGGTGATGCGAGAGCTTGCGACGGTGGAGGCAGCAGCGTCTGTCGTCTTGTCTGCCAAGGTCATATTGACAAAGGTAAGCTCCTATGTACTTTAGCGGAAGACGCAGGCTGCCGTCAAATAGAGCCATTTTAAAGCCATCGCGTGGACAGACGCTTTTGGCCACCCCTCTCTTCCGACGGCCGCTTGCCACGTTTCAGCAAACGCTGTACCCCAACCGGAATCCGTCTCACCCTATTTCTTTCTGTCCGAGCGTACCCTATTTCTTTCTGCCCGAGCGTTTCCTATTTCGCTTTCTCCTCAGTATGCCCTGATAGCTGTATCCAAGACCCGCACGGCGCCGCAGGCAACGCACACGTCAAGGTCGTCCAAGGTCACCCCTCCCTCTCAAAACCGAGGGAAGTCTCCGACGCTTCCAGACTTCCAGACGGTAAATTTGCTATACTCCACCATCGCCGTTGCTGCCGGTAAGGGCGAAGGCAGTCAAACTAGCGGTCGTTCCATTATGACCGTCACATTAAAACCACCGGTCCTTCGGGAGTCCTGCACTTCTGAACTCTGGTGACAAAAGCAGTGCTAATGTACTCGTTGCGTCTTTCCAGTGCGTTGATACGGTATTTACCACACTTGTCGTCTATGTTCCGCCACTGCTTACGTCGCCGCGTTCCTACAATGCGTGCATGAAATCGAGGCGCTTCAGGCAATGGCAACCAAAACTGGGTCGTCAGCGAAAGTCGGGACAGTAGCAAGGTATAATTATCTTTAGTGCAAACAGTCGAGTCTATGCCAGCTGATTTCTCGTGGCACGCTAACTGCAAGCAAAATTAATCATATACGACAATACGCAATGAATTAGTAGTTGTTAGCTATCGCCTTGTCGAAATATATGTTGACAACGGTGTTATCTATAACATGCAATCAATTAGGGACATCTTGCAGTGATACTTAGGATTTCATTTTACTGAAGAAACAAATAAGCATTGCACCCACGTTATTCACAAAACGGTTTGGCGTAACGTTTTTCCGCTTCGCAGAACATTGAACATAGCAAATAAATAAAGTATATGAGCAAACTGTATATACAGCAGCCTGTAAGTGGAACGTAAAAACACAAATAAACGCGTCTGAAACTGATCTATTCAGTCCAAAACTTGCCGGTAAATCAACCATTATTCTTGCTGATAACAACGTTTTGTGTTTACTAAACTACATGTAGAGAATTTTCGCTTCTGTATCTACTACGACCTTACAATGTTTCTACAACATATTGCAATCTGCACGTACCCTAAATTCACCGTCGCGTCCAGCAGTTAAGCTGAGCTCTATTTAAATAATTAGATTGAGTTTGACATGTTTTCAAAATATGCGCGATATTACAATTTGCAAATACAAGTTACTGCTTAACAACATTTATTATAAGATAATTCCGATGGCGTATAATTACCATTGCCTTCGCTCTATCGGCTGGGGCTGCTAGGGCTTAGAACTCAGGTCAATATTTCTTTGACGAAAACACAGACGACACATATATGAACGTAAACGAGGCGCAGAAGAGAGAGAAGTCTATATCTTATTCTGTTAGAAGAAAGAAAGGCGTGTCCTAGTTTTACTGCCGGTGTATCAGAGCGATGCAGGCTGTATGTCTAATCTGTTCATTTAAAGCAGTATGCCTAAATGAACATTGCTTAATAGGTTATTACGGGTGACCTAGGAAGAAACGCAGTTTCTCATGCCCGTGTCTGTGTGCACAGATGTATAAAACTTGACGAATCGGCCGTGCCGGTTGGGTTCCTAAATGTTAATGCACATACTATGCCACTGACGAAGGTTGTCGCATCCTGCAAGAGCTTTATTGAAGCCAACATTTAATTTCCGTCGACGATGAAGAAAAGGACTTTGATCGGTATCAAGGGATGAATCTCGTGTGACTCTAGAATAAGCTCCAAAGTAGAGCTACTATTATCTTGTAATTGCCGCCAACAAAAATGGTATCCATAGCGGTTTTAATAAAAAAACATGTGTTGCGGTAAAGAATTTGCCACTTTGTTTATATCGTACAATGTCAGATTTGAAGATATTTTGTTGTCTCCCATCTGCAAAAGTGACGAAATTATATTCGCTATTGAAACTATTTACAAAGGCACCTCTGAATCACAAATTATGAAACTGCAAGCAGGAGTTATATGGGTTGTGAAATTTTAGCTTAACTGAAAGTTATTAATTGAAATTAGTGAAAGCAGGCTTTTCTGTAAGCTGTATTTGTCTAACATGACGAAGTAGTTGAAGCGTTCATTCTAGCAAGAGAACATTAGGATCTCGATACCGCATGGAACGATCTCTCAAGTGAGTTACATACATTCATGTTGACATTATATTATATTATCATGTTATTGATCACAAATCAACACGGCAGACTTTGAAATTGAATGACTGTCTGAACTGTGATAAAAAGATAAAATTTCTCTAGTAAATACAACAGGCAACTTGTGAATGATAACCGGTTGAATTTGGTCACCTTTTTTTTTTTCCTCGAACGCCACAGCGCTGCGGATATTCATCAGGACAAGGCCTCGAGCGAAAGCATAATACGTGAATGGTGCAAATCTTATGAGAAGGGAGCTCGAAGTGTAAGAAAAATGAAGAGTCGACCAGATATCAGGATTCGAAAAGCAGGAACGCATCAAGGGACATTTCTACTAATAAAAATTCTACTAAACTAAAGCTCAAAGTTCCATAGGACAAAATTGCCATTTTACATATAGCGCCTCATAGAATCATAACCTAAATAGTGAAAATGCGCAGACTGAATATATAGAAATAGGTTTTTCGTATGATGTATTCGGTATGCAATTTACAAAACTTCAGCCTGGAGCATACGCTTACCTTGGGCGAGACATTGTGTAATTTCTGCCGCCAACCGGAAACAAATCACACTGCGAAAAATCGATTTCGGTAGCAACGTCGAGCAGGTTCGGACGTAAGGGAACGGTAGCAGCTGCTATGGACATTACAAGCACCTGCTACTATGAAATACTCATAGAAAAAGCCTTCTCCGTCGGCTCAAGGACCGTTGTCACGGAAGTACAGTCTGGTTACCTACTGACAATGCTAGATTTCATCCCTGTGCCTCTCTAACTTCCTGAATCGGGCCAAGGTGCGTCCAGCATTAGCTTCAACCAGCCTATTTATCTGATCCGAGTTCGTGTGATCGGACAACTTTCAACAGCTAAAAAAGGTCGACTTGACAGCAAACATAGCCCGCAAACGAAACCCCGCAAAAGCCATAGAGAAATTCCACCTAACTGTTACAGATTATAATTACACTGTGGCTATCTGTGTGTTTGGATGAGCGTGGCCGTCTTTGGTCATATTTAATATTGACAGCAACGTAACGCTAGATGTGAGACGGGCGGAAAGATGCAGGCAGAAACAGTAGCTGCAAGGAGATGAACTCTGCGACCTCAAATTGTTTGACATCCTCCCGCTGCCCCTATTTGCTGCCCAAGCTTCTGTGTATCTTCTATTTGGTTTCCGGTTTCTGCGGTCGATCCTTGGGCAGCCTGACTAATCTGCAACGTAAATAGATCCGTTTGCAGGAGCTTGTCGATGAGCGTACCCACGTATGTGAATGAGTCGAAAGGAAGAGAACGGTCAGATCGAAACGAGACAATGAGAGCTGTAAAAGAGGACAGCATAGCCTTTTAACGAATTTCTTGCGAAACTTTTTGGTGCTTGGCCGTCTGTTAGCTTCGAGATACGATTACATTTTCCTATATACGTAGCTAAATATGCGTGAACGGACAGCCGTACACGCAACACGAAAGCGGCGCACAGTTAGATACATACTGATAGCGAATACGCCTTCTCTCTATGAGCCTCTATCTATGTTATGTAGACTTTTCCAATAATAGAAATGTTTTTTCTAGTCAGTTCCTCTGAAACCGTCGCCTACCGCCACGCAAAAAAGCCCTGTTTGGCTTCAAAATCTAAGGCTAAATCTGGATGATATGTAATCTTTGTTTAGCTCGGCTCCATTCAGTATCGGCCAATCCTAGATACTCCCTTATTTCTGCGCTGTTGAATAGATAAACGAGATAATGGTAGCTGACGAACGAAGAAGCCAGCAGGTAGGAATGGCTCTGTAATTTAGCTGATGATCGTGTTGGTTGTAAAATGAAAGTTTACAATGGTAAACCGCTTGATTTAAGTGTTATCTTGTATCCCGTTATGAACCTGTAATTAAAATTTTTTGGTGATCGCGATTTCTCTAGACAAGCAATAAATGTACTCTATTCCTGTAATAAAGGAACGCTCAATCAACTCTTCCAGTTCGGTGAGCCTGTCTTAACGATAAAGGACCCTCTAGACAAACTAACCGACTTAAAGAAGTATGAACAATAACGGTTTGCAAAGCGCATTTAACCTAACCTTCATTTAACAACTATTCGTTAACACTGTGCACTAAGGCGCCCCTTTTCAATAACTTCAATGTCTGTCCTGCCGGAGCGGCCAGTGGTGAACGTCAGCGATATTTCAAACCTGAATTCTGGTACCACGAAACTCTAGACGCATTACAAACTATATACAGATCAACAGAAACGTTGACCAAACGAGTACGACATCTTTGTTTTTCCAGGTTCGCCAAATACTGATTGTAACATTTCGGCAGTTCGGACGAAGTTTTCCATTGAGCCGGACCACATAAAGTGCTAATTTCCGTTCTGAAATTTTTGCCTCATTTACAGTGTATTTGTGGATGAAGTACCACCTATAGATTTGTGTTAAATTCAAGTTTAAGTTTTCATGCGCGTATAGAATACAGAAATAACCTGATTCCAATATGTCGAACTATGATTTTATCAGTACTAATGGCGGTCAACTGTGATATGATGCTTGCTGCTCCCTGCCAGTGCTACAACTGGCGAAAGTTTTCCCTGCCACACCAGATACATGCAGAGTTTTACGTCCGGCATCAGATGGCTGGCTCCCGGCACGAAACGGAGTCCGTCTGTCTGTGCCCGGGTTTGAACCTAGATTACAATGTGCCCCTAAGATTAGAAGCAGCCGCAAGGGACCCATAAATGTATGTATACTAATCAAACACGAAAACTATCGATGGTCGAACAGCGTATGGCAGCCAGTTAGTATTTCTAAAGTATCAGTATCGAAGAAACATGGTTTTACGTTTATACGAAATAAAATTTATTTGGTTTGAAATCTCTTGAGGCTCTTTAGCTCAACCGACATTTATTATGTATTGAATCATGAAAAATTTCTTTCTTTCCTGACTAAACATAAACACCATGTTGAAATAAATGCTCGTAAAGAAGCAAATGGGTAGTTGACGCAATGAATGCCTTAATCGTAAATATGTACATAGCAAAATCTGGTAATCTCTCAAGTGCACTTGAAATTTCGAACGAGCTTGGTTCTAGCTTCAGAAATGTTCGCATGGCCTTTTTTTTATTGCCTAATAACAAGGGGCGCAAAACAAGCCTATGTTGAGGACAAACTATTACCGAGGGCCTAGACTATTATGCAGTAAAAGCCAGTCGAGCAGACAAAGAAATTTAATTAAGTAAGATTTTATTTCATAAATGATACTGCTAGACGTGCAGGGTAGTCGTGGCGCATATCTAGCATTAAAGTAAGCTAAGTAAATTAGGAATTGGCCAAATTCAGTGTGAACTTAATTAGAAAGATCTTTCTTTTGGAGAGTATAGGAAGCACGTTCTATGGCACAGGTGTGTAAATCCAGAATTTTCCTTTTAGATTCTCATTCGTTACCCTCTATGTATAGAGTGAACTTTAATACCCTGAAACAGTCCAAAGGATGTGTATGTGCCTTGAAAAGATTTTTATTCAAAATTTAAAATCTGTTTGTGAAAAGAACGAAGTAAAACCGTGCGATGTGACCAGCTGCTATGCTTCAACTGTGAACGCAACAGCTGGATCGGGTGGGCTCTTTATCCAAAAAGCTTGGCAACCTGCTTCAAATGGGAAACAGCAGTACTGACAGAAGGCCATATTCCGTCTTGGTTTTCCGCAGCTGCAGCTGAAAACATATATCAATTATACAACGAGCTGCTTACATCAGCTAAGGGACCAACCTTAGGCTGAACAGAAAATACAGATACCCTAACTGAAACTATGGACGGCTACTTGGGAGTAAACGGTAGAGTTTGAGATTCGATCGCGGCTCAATAACCATTTCTATCCTGGTGAATTGAAAGAATCAACCGACTGTGACAAACTTATTGGTTTCGGCACTAATTTATTCTGTGACAACATTAACGAAACTAAGGATTTTTACTTCTTCCTTGCAGGTGAACTTCGTTGTATTTAACCTAGGACACCTAAAACTGGGTTTCAATAGGCTACCTTCTCGGCAAATACTTTAAGAGATATCTAAACAGTCCTACCTTTTTGCCCGTGCCGTTACTGGCCCTCAGACAGAATAAGCGTTATGCCTTAGCAGTAGCTGTCTGCCTGACGGCGGTACAGCGAGCAAAACTCGAGGCATTTTATTTTTTCATTAATAATAGCTGTTTATGATAGCGGGCATGCGACCATCTACCATTCTAGAAATAGAACAACAAAGCCGTCGGTTACGGGAAAGGCGTTTTTTAACCCCCGCAAATATAAACTATTCTTATTACGCCTTTTCGTCGTCGACCCACCTATATTTCGATGAACTCATACTAAGGCCAAAAGCTTTTTCCACCCAAAATTGACAAATTACGTTACTGCCAGATTTCATACAGCCCTAAAAAACACCAAAAAATAGTTATTTTGGAAAAATTTTGGTTTGAAAGTGCGTGAGAGGCATTTGTTACCGACCAAATTTTATTTTTACTTAGATACATATATGCATGACACACTGAGACCATTTACCATGACACATATGTGTAAATATGTAATATATAAAATTAAAAAAAAAGCATACGGACCATCAATGCTCAAATCTTACGTCACATTTGTTTTTCTCCATTTTTATTGCTGTATGTGGGACATAACCAAAATCGCAACGGAACAGCAAGGAGACCACCTAAGCTAACAGTGAGTTAACGATGCTATAATAATAAACTATTATGCAAATGAAGATTACGAAAATAACGTTTTTGACAATGTAGGTAGCCTTTTAAAGGTTCACAATCAGGAGAACCTAAACTACTGAACAAATGAGCTAAATAAAAAAAAGAACAAAAAAACTAAATAAAAGAAGTGAAAAATATATGGTTACGAAAGTTGTTAAGAAAAGAAAGACAAGTGTTCTAGGATTTGCTAAACTCTTTGCGAGAAACCAAGTGCACAGCTCATAGACATAACGCCAAGTGTTTTCACTAGTTCCAGGCCTGTCGGCCATTGTACCAAATATTGGGTAAATCTAGAAAAGCGACAAAAGCGGCCACGGTTTGCAGTCTTACATAAAAATAAACTTCGGGATTTTTGGTCGTACAGATACATAGAAGCGCGAATTGGATTATTAAGGACCTATGAAGCCACGTAATAGAAGCTTATTGTATATACATGCACCAGTCGCTTTAAAAGGAGGTTAAAGGTCAAAATTTCCAAACGTCTGCAGACCGGCTTGTTCGAACAAAGCCTACAGACACTGAAATGAAAAAACCATTCTCCGTATCCGTTCCACGATCGCGCTCCTGCAGCTCCTCTCCGATTTCTATCGAATCACAAGGTCATAATCTGCTATGCGAAGAACGTGTTCTCCTTCCTGTTGCCTTCTACACATCGTATACATCAGGCCAGAATGTGTAACAGAATTGTGCGTCCATGAGACACTGATCATTAGAGGATCCCAATCAATATTTCCACATTCGCTAAGCTTTACTATTATAACATGGCTCTGCGACTATAATTTTTGTTGTATTTGTCTTTTGCTTGTAGACACTTGTTTTTGCATACTCCAGGATGCATTCTCTTCTATTCGGCACTCTCCTGTGCCTCTGCTTTTAGTCGGACACCTTCCTAGCGATCGCACGCTGTAGCCATAGTCTTCCAGCAATCATGTCGGCTCGCATTGTCGTCTGTTTTCCCAGTACGTACTCGGCGCCTCCCTTGGTCGAGTTTCGATGGCCAGGATTTGGGGGTCTCGTCGGGCGTAATGTATTATTTATTCTTTAAGAAGATCCTCTACTCGTACTCTTACTGCTTTAAAAAATTAGACATGGCCACGTTATTTTTCATCATTCTCTGAAATGACTCCTCGGTAGACTTCTATTTCCTCCTCTAAATGCAGATCAAGGGAGCATTCAGGCGACTGTTTGTTGCCACCTATACGCTAGATATTACGGTAACAAATCGTGGTATATAGATGAAAGAGAGGCTCGTATTGTATGGCCGAAACTTCCTCAGCGCTACTATTGAAAACAACCGACGACACGGGACCCAGTGTAGTAAATATTCGCTTATCATGGTGTGAGCCTATTTAGCTCACTATTATTAGAGCAATTAGATTACATCTATGTCGTTGGCCCATAAACGGGGGCTTATATGGGCCACTGATTTCATGCAAAGAATTTATTCATAAAAATAGCTGTAATTATGGCTAGAAATGACGCTTTGTAATTATTTACTACCTTTAGACAGGCTAAGGGTCATTCGCCTACTATAGGTCTGCATCAATTTCTTTCTTAAGTTACTCAAGTTCTGACGCGTTCAAACGTTACAGTTTATATGAGCGATGAGCGGACCAGTAACACGGTTCTCCAAAGCGAACTTTATCACGTCGCGTAACTGGTTCTGATATAAACAATCATAAATTACTCTATTCCTCGAAAACACGGTGCGTGTGTCGACCATATTGCTTATTTGTCTCATTGAACCGAACGGATTTCCCAAATTTATTTCGAAAGCAACCACATTTGGTGCAGTGAGCACGAACGTACGATGCCTTGTATACATATATTTATCGTATTTAATTATTTTATTTATTTTTTTCAGTAAAATTAGCTTTTCCGGTTTTACTATCTTCGAAATGCAGTGGGCCACATAGCCCTAACTTTTGTATTTTGGTCGAAAGGTAGCAAATTTCTACCTCATGTGTATTTTAAATTTGTAGCTTTAATAATATTAATTTTTTTTTTTACGCAAAAATCCCCCTAGTAGAAATAGTAGAACGCTCTAGATGAGCTTACCCTCTTTTATGGTCGTATAATATGAGCGCACTATGGCATGATCTCAGTACTTCAGTATTCCGCTCTAAGCTGTTTACGTATAAGATGCATCTTTTTGAGATAGTCGCATAGCAATATTCGTGGAACAGCTGAGCTGGTAAGGCTATCTTCTTGTTTGAATAACAATCCGCTTAATTGAACCTACGCGACGGAAGCGCGCTTGCCAAGTCTATTTTGAGCTATTTAATTATTCAGCATGTGCAAGCTGGCATAACGTTGTCACGTGGTAAATGTCACAGTTTTGTAATCAAGGTCTCAAGCGTCTTTACAGTCTTCCGGATCCCCAACTTAAACACTGAAGAAGTCCCCTCAAATAAAGGCTTCATGAATCGTAATCAGAAAGGAAGCTATGGGTTTCGCTGCAACATGGATTTCCACCACAATATGGCACAAAAAAAGCTTGGAAAGAGTCTTCCGAGATAAATAACATAAACGTATTTACTGTGCTTAACTTTGTTCTTCCGCTAAACGGCAGAGGAAATCGATCTACACAGGTGTCGTGTGTGTCGACGACTGACATCCTCCGATGGTTCATCATTTGTTAGAACGTCACATCAACTGCTTGAGAAAGGCTAACGCTACCGCGTCAGCTGCTCTACTCCATTGTCTTTGATTTACTCCGTGACCTCATTTAAGGCTCCTGACCCAGTTCTTCCAGGAAGGCGCTCGCCTACTGGCCACTTCCTTGACTCCCTGTAGTTCGCAGTCATAGTACTGATAGTTAAGCGGGTCAACCAGGGGGACCGCTGGTCCAGCAGCCCTGCGTCCCAGGACCAGCGTTCGAATCGAGGTCGCCCGTCCGTCAGTGGTTCAAAAATCTTATATGCGGATGTCTATCTGTGTCTGTATTTTATGTTAGAGGCCATAGAAAGCGGAACTATATCCTACTGCTGGGGACTCGTGCTTTTCAGCACACAGAATATATGCTATACTATACACCAAACGTAGAGTAGAGTCGAGTCGACTTCTGCATTTGGCGGTGCGGGGAAAAGTCGCTCTAGCGGGTTAATCACAGCAGTGGTTGACAGCTGAAATAGCTACGGCCACGCGTAAAAATGGCCAAACGAAGAGGACCTCCTGATCCGCTTACTACTGTAATAGGTAGCTTTTCAGTTATTAGACGAGAAAGTTAGAAGACTTAATAACATTATATTTAAATCCATTAAGCGCGTACTTCTGTAAGCAGATGTAAGAGAAAGGACTATTTAGATTTCTAACGACAAGTGAGGAGATTATTAAAATCAATACCAGCCGACCCTATTCCCGTTGCAACATGTGTTAAAACATCCTAGCTGTTAGACATGTTCCGATTAACGTATCTGGGACCTTAGGTAAACAAGCTAGTGACATATACAGATATTCCTTAAAAAGGAACTATCTTTCGTGAAGTGGTTGAATAGTTGTTTCATCTTGGTGTTTAGAACTTACCTATGAAAGTTCGATAATCTAGAACCTACTATCTACGCTAAAAGTATACCGCTTTTATTAACAAAAGCAAGATATTAAGGAATGCTACTACTTACTTGTTTATTCTATTTCATTGGCAGCTTTACTGAAAAGCATTTTTTCAGTAACATCAAGTGTGCCATTATTTAATTAGTATTGCCATCTGTTTATGTAGGATTTCTCTAGTAAGTGATAATTGGTTACAGCTTCAGACATCGCTATGTAGTTAATTGTTAGTTAATAGTTAACCTATACTGCTCAAAACAGATTGCTTCCACCTGCTGCATGTGATGCTCTTTGTTTGTTAACTCAAAAGGGATTTTATTTACGGAAGAATTCTCCATATAGCGTACAATGTGAGTAGCTTTTTGTGACGACGCTCGCGTGGTCACCCACTTTGTGCGACCCACTTTTACTATACCGGTGACCGCTGACGGGGGGCGAATATAGAATAATTCCGCCAAGTGGTCTTCCCCGACCCTCGACCTCGACCCCACGCTGCTTACTCAGCGGGAATCGACACTCATATTGCTGAGGCAACGTGCACAGTCACCGTACTCCAAGGTCATTTGCCTGCTTTGTTTGAAGTCATGGAACGATATTTAAGGCTTGTCACAGCAAGATTCATGCGAGCAGGACTTCACCGACCTGTTGCATGGTAGCAAGGGTTGTCGAAGCGTACAGACGAAACAACTCACCACTGTAGCCCTCACCATATGCCTATGCATATACACTGCGGGTTCGAACAAATCGCTGACAACTAGATCGGCGGTTTCCGAGGATCCGTTATGTCATGCAATCCCGGCAAAAATACTGTTTATAAACAAGCGCCAAAAGGTGTCGGAATGCCCGCAGGCCGGCGGCTCGGCAGGATTCATGCACGGCCTCACTTTAGAGAGGCAATGGCAACCTCCATGTTTTCCGAGCAGCGGCCACGATTTCGATATCACAAAAGTTCTTGTCGTCCGCTTTCGTGAGGACCGCCTACGGCATGATAATGCTATAGAGGCACTCAGAGAGGAACTTGCCTTAAAATCGCATAAGGAATTTTTTTTTCAATTAGGATCTCTGGCAAGTGCAATCTTACGCGCTGCTGTATTAAGAAAGACGAAGCAAGCCTTTTATCGTCTAGTTCCTTTAAAATAAGATGCAGAGGCTAATGCTAATATAGGTACCGTCCATGTGGCGCCACCAACGTACCATTGTGTCGGTCCGTGTCAGCGGAAATCATTCGCAGAAAACGGCGATCTGGCTCCTGAGCTGTCCATCCAGTAACGAACGATTCGTATATAAAAGGGCACATGGAATATAACCAGAAATCGGCGAAGCGGTCTCTTTAGCCGTTCTACCGCTTTCAAACCGCTTGGTTGTCCTTTTCTTGTTTCTTAGCTTTGTTGTACGATTGCATTGTCTCTCTTCAGTCGATTTCGTTATCATCGCCCAGTGCTCGATGGTGGAGTTGATGTGGCTGCTCATTGTGATTGTCGTTGTCCCTACGACCGCAGCAGCAAAGCCCTTGAAGCTTCTCCAAAATTAACTCGACAAGTTAATGCGGCCGGCATGCGAACTGCCATAAGGCTTTCCGGCTGCTTAGTGAAATTTTTGAGATAAACGGTCTCCATCAAGGTCGCTTATTGGCCGAGGTCTGTTTGGCCTAGCGCAGTCAAGCCTACGTTGTTCGGCGTCTGAGCTACGTTTTCATCATTTTAAAAGGTCGTGCTGTTTCACCCTGTTCCTGGGCGGCTTGTCGCTAAGAAATGGCAATACTTAGGAAGCCTGGGGCGGGGCTAACTAAACGCTGCACAGCCGCTTAATCGACGACCCTTCTATCTACATACTAGAACACATAAAAAGCAAACCGGCCATATGAGTAGTAACACCATCAGCACCAGTGCTAGCAATAACAGTCATAAGATGCGTCCAGCGCAACCAACCGTTTCTCTCTAGGGGTTGCCTTTTTGTCGGCTCGAGCTCAAAGTCCAGCAAAGAATCACGACCATTGTCCTGCAAAGGTAAAAAATAGACGGGGAAGCAAACTGGGGATCGCTATGCCACAACCAGGTTATCATTACGTTCAGTATAGGCCAGACATCTGTGGTGCGGGTCGTTCAATGCATGACGATGCCTTAAAAATAGATGCCTTGACCGTCCAATGGTGGAGGATAAATGGGAAATCCTGGTCCTGCCTGTCCAACATTATATTCTTTCATAATAACTAATATCTATTTGACCGTAACTAAACGGGTAACAAATTTAATAACAATGCTAAATACATATATGTGTTTGTTTACGCGCTAGCAGCTCATCTAGTTAGAATCTATCAATAATAAGCGATCTGCAAACTATAGATGCAATCTAAATCGCGGTGAGGTGCATATTGCTATAGACAAGAAGACTTCATTGAGTACACCAAAAGAGAATAGAGCATTGACAGAGCTCTGATTCGAGAAACTCCTCTAAGCTATTTAAAGCATTTTAAAGGTTATTACTATTAACATACGGCGACTAGCTTTGTCCTATTTTCCTCCGACATCATGGCCAACTTCCATATGTCTATACTGGAACAGGCGAGCTATTGGTGATTTATGTCGCAATGGCTCCCTTCGGTCTGCCGCTTGTCGACTAAATCGCCATTTTATTTGTTAGTGTTTCATCAGTCATTATGGATTTAGCCGTGTTTGTTATTACCATCGCTAGCCATAGTGGATATATGTGACGCACTACTCTATCGACAGACACCAAGTCGCGGTGCGATCGTTATACACGATTTAAAAACAAGTTGAAAAATGAACATGTTGAAATGTTCACTTACATTGTTGAATAATTATTCCGTCTCTGCGTTTCTAAAGGCACCTTCCCATAGAAACAACGATCTTTATATTGAATCTGATCTATTGTGACATTACCTTCATCGAGTCGTATGGAACGTTTTTCCATCTTTCATTATGATATCTAGTAAGCCAAATAAATACATTGTAAATAGTCATATAGATAAAGGTAATGCATACGTAGTTACGTATGATATATTTACAATAGCAAAACAGACAAGCTATACATGAATCTGCTCACTTGTTGGACGATTATACCCAAAATGGCTTACAATACTGATTGACCTTATTTTGCCTGTGCGACCTGATAGCTGTTATCAACAGTAAGGCCTTTATACTGAATCGTACTGGTTTGTATTCAAGTGATATCCTAACAATTGAAGGGAATTCTGAAGTCAATTAAAGAGAATTCCTAAATTATGAAGGACACTACATCCAATTTCGAATGTGCTTTGTGCAAATCTTTTGCCAGATCGTATGTATATCATTTATGACTCTACACGGGTATAATAGAATTTGGGAAATAAAGCTCTGGTATTCCATTCGTCTTCAGCTCTTCTGCTTTGTTCTACTCTAAACCTATATAAGAGTAAAACTGTTAGTGACTAATAACAACTATAATAAAAAGGTCATCGAAAGTATTTTTTAGAAGGGAGTTAAACAGAGTAGTACATTTTTTTTACCGACTTTGGCGCACCTGCAACCCTATGGGCCACGTATTTTCTTAGGTGTCCCTTTTCGTTATTCTTTTGTCGGAACGAACCTTTCTGTATCCAGAACTTCTCGATAATGGGGAGATGAACCTGTGACTTCAGCTTTTCGCGGAATAGATTAAGGACGGTTGTTGATTTGGCCTTGTCTGTATAGCATATACTACCTATATACAGGCATGTGCAAGAATAGATGTTATTTATATACTAAAATGCGGAAGTAATTTCCTAAATCATGAACTGCATATATAATCGACCGTTGCGTTGCTTCTATTTCCTAACAGAGGCAAGTTAATAGAAAGAATGCGCTAAACTTGTTAATGGAATATTTTCAGATGTTTTGCCCACCAGATTACTCCAGGGCAAAGAACTTCGAACATATGGCGCTAGATATTGAAGTAAGTTTTTTGTCGTTCATGTTTTTCCCTAGATATAAAGAACAGGTCCAAGCCCATCTGATTATACGTTATAAATATATATATATATATATAAAAAAAAAAAAATCAACATACACGATCGGTTGTTTTAAATTTTGTATAGCAACGAATAACACGGAATTTAAGGCAACCGCGATACAAGTCGACGTAGTTGTCTACCTGTCGATTTATCTACGTGAGATGAAGTACAGATAAGAGGAAACCAATTAGGTTAGCATAAACGATAAAGCACTTCACGACTAAACATACGCTTCAATCCCGGTAGGCACATAATTAGCATTCGTTTTAGTATCCCGTTGCTGACATGATCAAGTATCTTTCTATCGAGATTTTGCATAAGTATATAGACTGCGTTGCCCGTCACTGCGTTCCGTAATCTGGATCAAGGCGTCGCGGCTACCCGTGAACACGCCAGCATCCGTGATACCCTAGCGGCCAACGTAGTTGTACGTTGCTCTTGGGGGCGCGTTGTTGTCTAGGTTCGAGCCCGGCCATAGACAGACGTGGTTTCTCTTTAGGAGCCATCCGTCTACAATTCGAAACCTAGAGGAGGTGAAAAATGGAAAGCCATTGATGTTACTGGCGCATAAATTCCACAGAGGCCAATGCAGCCGCTAGAAATTGCAAATACGGTTACAGAGGGCGGTGAGCACATAGTACAGCAGTAGATGTCACAGTAGCAACGTCACGGCGCTCTTTCCTTCTAAATGCAAATTTGTCACCCCCAGTCGTAGCTCAAGTATGCCGAAGTATGTGTAATCTTACGAAAAAAAATCACTCACCACGTAACTTGTCCGCTTTAAGTAAGCAAAAGCGTGTGTGCGCACTCTTAATCCCTTCGAATACGTTACAGTTATCTGAAGATTTACCACAACCGCAATGTACGAACAATTCTATGAGCTGAGATCGGGGCACATGGTGAGACTTCAAACGTGTCAAAAGTTTTGACAGCTACTTTGGAAACACTTTGTATTAAAAACTTTACGTTTTAACTATGACACGATCGATTTCAAGCTACATGTTCAATACTGGACAATTTTTCTCTACTTAGTCTTTCGAAATCCATTTGTTTCCTGCTTCCACCGTTTCAGATTTACGACAGTGTTTAACGGCAGCACAAAATGCCCAATTTGAAAAAAAATTAGATTACCCAAGCATCATCTAAAGGTGTAGATGATACGATCTTAAGTTGTACAGCCGACGAATTCGCGCACTTACTTTGCTCAAATTAAACTTGAGTAGATGTTTCGTCATACCTGTACAGGTTTCCAAAGGAGTTTACCACCTTCCCTACTGTTATAATTAACCGAAGGAGGTTCCTATTAATGACTTGGTACATCTTGTTTCTTCAGCAAGAAAAAATGGCTGAAGAGTGAGGCTTTTCACAATAACAAGCCTTCGTTGAGTATAATATAGATAGTATTATTTGTCATCTGTCACAATACTAATAACGTATTCCCAATAAAAAAAAAAAGTAACCAATCCGTTTTCTGTAAAAAGTTTCAACGCGTTGCGATTAGCGTCACTAAATTTAACTATAAGGTCTTATGGTACAACTGGGCCACTCTCTTTTTTGTATGAAATTGGTAAACGGATTGTTGCTACGGGATCTTAGAATTAGTTCCATTTCAGCCTCGCTGCCTTGGTTGTTTTGCTAGTCAACCTTGGACTACCTAAGTTGTGATACTCTGTCGTATCATTCAGGTTGTCGTAAAATTTCGAGATTTAGATAAATCGAAACAGAAGACCGAGGCCTCTTTATACCGAAACGCTTCACACACATCATAACATGTATGCGGTATTCCCACATAAAGCCGTTGGACTACTGATATAATTAGGACAAAGTACAACATAATCCTTGATCACAGAAATTCATATACTATTATTATAGAACGATTATCGTTGGCCGATTACATAGCAGTAGTGACCGTAGACATATTCACCTCACTGACGGCAACGTAATCTCTTATCTACACATCCGTGAAGGTTGTAAAAGTCCTTTTAGTTTGCCGCCTTGACTATTATTCGGTGCATCTCTAGTCTTTGTCCAGTGTCCTTGAGTCATCTTGCCTTTTTCATTTTCCTCTTACGTTAGCTATGACACGTGCGGGCGGACGGCCTGCGAGTGAGTAGTGACAGAAATAGCTAAATCCAGAGTTTATTCGGCCTAGGTTATAAGGTGCTAGACACCTTCGGACATAGCGCTCTAATAATCAGCCTATGGATTTTACTCGTTTTATCAGCTTGTTTTAAATCATCAGCTCTAGTTGATGATATCTGGACTCTGAAACTCACAATATAGTCCATTTTTTGCTAGTTGAACAGGAATATAACATACTTCGGACGATCGATTTTGAAAAGATCGTTTCAATATAAATGTACGTATAGACAGAGATATGTGTTGATACCAGTTATATAGAAACATTTTCCCAAAATTATCCTTTATGTTTATCACCAGCTTTGTTTAAAATTGTTGTTTTAAAGGCCCATTGACGAAGTACGCAATAGTTTAATTGTAAGCCTTTTATTATGTTTTCTAGTACGCCGTCTTACTCGACAAAAACTACTAGTTAATGTAAGTTAACTAAAAAAAGAGGCCTTTTGTTGTAAGCAGTCGCTTGTGTCCGTTATATATATATATATATATATATATATATATATATATATATATATATAGATAAAGAGACACATTGCGTACCTCTCGCGATCATTTAGTATTGAAATAAGTGAAGCGTTCAGTCTGTCTAACTTTGAACGTTGATATAATATGAGATAAGTAGGTTCACTGGCCAAGGAACATATTACGAGCCCTGTTTACAACCTGAAATGTTTTCTTACGCAGTAAAGCACGATCTAAACAAACAGGACATCTACCTTACATTAATTTTTCTTCGTAACATATTCGTGCGTAACTAACCTTGCTTTAAAAACAGACGGATAACCAATCGACACTGCTGCTAGCTTTACTGCAGCTTACAGGGTCGACAAGTTAGGTCTGTTCAGGCAAGTGGCGCTATAAGTCAGAGCAGAGCGCTCTTTTATCGAGCGCCTTTAATAAGAGTGTGTCAAGGCTACCCCGAGGCCACTAGCAGCAGGTCTAGTTTCACTAATGAGGCTTCACAGCTTTATTGAGGACATACAACTACTAATGTACGCATAACTATTACCAAACACGTACAAGTAACTATAATCAATCACCTCATTCGTAGATTTTTTACCACTGTCAATTTGGAAACAATCTGAATAATAATTTTGCTATAGATGTATAACAAAGTCAAATGAATTTTTAGGACATTTTAGATATCTCTGACCGTCCGAATTGAGTTTTCTTTTTTTTTTTTATTAATTTCAGACTTGTTTGAATGCTCACCTATTTTACCCGGCAGATACGTTTAGCCGTTGACGGTTTGACGTTTGCTACGGACTCATTTACAGCTCATTCAAATTGCCTTCGGGAGAATCTGTCCTTTAGAAAACTTTGATGCGTACGTCCTCTGAGTTGTGCACTATTCTTCTAATAATCTGTAAACTATATGGTGTACCTAACGTCAAGTAAACGTCTGTTTTTATACTGTCTCATAGATCAGTTGGAGAAACCCTAGGCAAGTCCACCTAAGCCACCTCTGCTAGACCTTCTAGTAAAAATTACACTGATTAGGTGTAATTCGATGATCCCGAAAATTTGTTTGCACAATAGAAATAATCAAGAATGTTAGAAAAAAAAAAAATTCATATCTCTACCACATTGGAATGGACATTTTACGGTTATAACGGTCGCTGTCACCAAATCTCCCACCGCTATGACTGGCTTCCAGACTAGATATTCTTAAGGCTTTTTGGAGCTCTTTCACAGCATCGCTGTGTACATAGCAGAAATAATAACAAAATCAACATTGGCTTGTGGCCGTGTAGCTTCAGCGTCGGCTAGGAGCCATGCAGAACCAGAAAGGACGGTTAGTGGAGGACGTTCGAGCCTAGGTCAACAGCCACCACAGAAGGAGACCCAATCTGTTTAGATCTATGCCTATTGCATATGTTTTTAGGTGTGATTGATTTCAGCAACGTGCGCCAAATGTTAGGTGAGTCTGGTACGTTATGAATCATGCACATCACACGTACAGCTCGTGCTACACACATATATATATATAAGGGTAGCTTAGTCTAATTCAGTTCCTATAGAAAAAAGTTGAAGTTGATGAAGTTAATCAAAGGGTGGGATGGTTTTTTAGCTGTGAGGGTAAAGATCGACTTGAACGGGTTGCATCAACAAAGGTAAAAATATGTATTATGCTAACACGTCATCCACGGAATTGTGTTATTTCTCAAGTCTGTTGCAATATTGGCCACGCAGTAGTTTCAGCTTTCGGCAAGTGATGTTTAACTTCATAAAGGAAGTCTACCAACGACTATCGGTTACCGAACTGTGTATATCCTTTGAACAATTTGCCGCATCCTTTGTAAACGACTGCACGTAGAACAATACGGATCAATAAAAATAAGCACCATTTTATTCATTCATTGCTAATTATATGCGTGTCCCTAATTTTAGGCATCGATTCGTCGTCCTATCCGGAAAAATTGAAATATATTATTAAATTTTAAATAATTTAAAATACACCTAAAGCGTATTATGTCCAATACAATACCGCGGAAATTTGCGTTGTACTATAAGATGTATGCGTTAGGGCAGTCATAAGTCCGGCTATAATAGAAAATCGTAAAAATCATCTTTAGAAGACGAAAACTTAACTTCCATAGGTCGCCGTTAAATTGTTTGTGTTAATATAAGTTACACTATCGGTCGCAAATCAGTGTCGCAAAAGACCAATAACGCACTATATACTCAAAGTACTGCTGTATATTGTTATATACTAAGATTTTATAGAAGATGACGTGACACTTGTGACGACGTTGCAACACATTGTGCATTGGTGTTGCCGATTTTCCGATCGTTATTTTTATTAGAAAAACTCCGCCTGCTCCATCGTCCATAGGACACAGACCTCTGTACCTCTACTGACAGCGAGATCGGCGCATTTTAATGCTAAAATGACGTTTCCAGCCTAGGAACGGCTGGTCCTGGACCCTGACACCCATTTGGTCTGTAAATTTCAGGATTATAAACTTATTGTCAAAACGACTTTATAATGTAAAATATTGGGCAACCTAGCCTAAGCTTCAGGTGAGTAAAAGCTATCTCTATAAACGCTACAAGCTGAGTCTCTCTCACATATTGACAGCGTTCCCGAAGCGTATGTATGTCGCGCGTTACGCAACAAATTGCTAACCTGTTACGCCATGATAGCTAATGAGAACCGTCTGTGCTCAAATAGGTGCCTAGCTATGCCTTAAATAAGGCTGTAGAGAGAAACGGAAACATGTACTGTATTCTGAAAAGTACCACCGATAAATATGATTAGACATCGCCTCGTTCCCCACCTTCGTTGTGACACTCATGGCGAGAGAAACTTTTCATCGTGAAGACCTTGGAACGATACTTCAGACAGAGAACAAAGATCGGCTTGGTAAATAGATCTTAATACGACATCGATTTAAAACTGTCTCATTGACGCGATCTGTACGCTTGTCTAAAAGACTGCTATTGCCGAATTTGGGTAGAAATCAAATTTTCTCCTGAAATCGGAAACGGTAAATATCGACCCTTAGCTGTAGATAACGGAGCCGCGCATGCAATGCTCAATCTGCGTAACAGTTACCCTAGTTAGTTTGACGAGCGAGCACACTGCTGCTTCTTTCTTCTCCGCACGCTCTTCATCACTGTGATAATTTCGTGCGAGAATGATAACTGCAGCAAAGGGTTCTTCTAGGACGATGCGTATAGCTATTAGCAAATCACACTAGTAACACCCTATCGTCTACGTGGGTATTATTTAATCCAATTTGGATCATAGATGTAAACATTTACTAGATATAGCGCCGTAATCGTACTGTTGGTACTACAAAAAGCTAATCTTGTATAGTAATTTTTATGGCTACATTTTAGGTAGACAAAAAATTCCAAATAGGTCAGCGCAACCTTAACAAACTGCGTGCTCTGCACAATTGGAGAACTTTGACGTATACGCTTTGTAAACTGTCCTCGAAATAATGTAGTATAAAACCAAAAGTATAGAAGATCGTAGTGACAAAAAAAGCAGCTCTTTAAAGAGTATCCCGCTGATACGCGACCTAGGCCAAATCGTATGAATAGCTAGGACAGTCTCAATGCACTGGCGTCAGCGGCTTATCAACCATAGTGGCCTTTAATAAACGACATTATTCAACGAATATAAAATGCCCCGATTGCTTGTAAACTACATGGAATACTATTTTTCAATTTGCTCTCATCAACGATGCACGATTAAGGTAAATTTCTCTCTAAAAAGTAACTGCTGATTACTAAGAAATATATACAGGTCGACTTTAGATACGAACGTTTCGATTATTTGCAAGGCAAACAGGGCAACCATTTTCCAAGGAGACAAAACACCTACCATTAGGCTATAGAGATGGCCAAAATCGTTAGCTTTTTTCTCACATGATGCAGGATTGGCTGAGCATAATACACACAATACTATAGGTGTCTACTTTACGCTGATTCTAGACGCCTTGACAAACAAAGATCTTGCCGAATTTCCCTGAGCTTTTCATTCATATACGAAAACAGCAGACAGGACCCAGAAGTCCGTGGGTCAGGTTAGATAAATCGAAACCGAAAGCATTTGCATTAGGCCACACGAAATGAATTGGCTTAACGTAACTTATCGATCAGTCACAATAGGTTAATACTAATGTTAAAAGATGCGAACTGTTTTATTTTTTGGTTAGTTGATTTAGTAGAAACATAAGAAACAAAGGTCATTTTTCAGTAGCTTAGGGTAAAGGTTTGCTTCGTTTAGAAGGACTAATAGCCACCGAAAACTGTATTTTTTACAATTGAAATTATTCATTGCAGGTGACAGAGTTTGCCACATAAGCGCCATAAGATCGACATAAGTCTAGATCTCTTCAGACTATGCAGAAACAGTGTTTCCAAACGTCATCTTTTTTAAAAAGGAAACTTTACTGTCGTAAAAATGTCGACGGCGAACCCAAGAAGCAGAAGAATATTTTTGCTTTCGCGGACACCACGACTCTGTGCCCATTGTATGCCTTTACCGCTTGCTTCATCGCTAAATAAGGTGATGATTATGGAAAATATAATCCGACATGGCAAGCCATACAAATGAAATTGGAGATGCGATGGGTTTCGAAAGACACCTTGTTTTGTTTGATAGGACAAGTAAACGGCATCAATGCGCTTGAAAATAAAAGACGTCATACAGCCTGTTCGATAACTTATGCCCAAGATGTCCTTTACCTTCAACACTTCGACTAATGACTCGTTTGTTGAAAGCAAGTATTATCTTCTACCATTATGTCTGAAGGCCTTATGAGATATTCTCATAAGCAGAACTAGATCGTTCGCTTTATTTGGGTAGAACTTGAGTTCTAAGGTAGCCGCCGATATTCCGCTTAAGCCTGCCTGAGTAGCACGATTCGCTTTGAGTATCTCAAGATGGGAGGTGTATAATAAACTCGCCGATTTCTCTACGAGCCTAGGCTCTAAATAACCTTGCAACAATATGATATAAGTCGCATTTAGAGGTAAACTTCGGTGTGGATGTATTGCCTTCGTTTATAGAGACGTAATAAATGATTAGAAGCACAGTTTCATTACTGAATATCATTGTTCTGCGCGACCCGCTAACCAGGATCGTGGGGGTGATTAAAATTTCTGTGGGTTTTGGGGGAATAAAAAAGATCATACGCAAGGCACGTATTAGTGTATACTAGCGAAAAGAATTTCTAAGCCATGATAGCCCTCTTTGCTGCTACGTCTAACCGCCACGTGAATTATAGACGCTTTGACTTTTCCTTTCCTTTCCTTTCTCAGGCGCTTGTGTCAGAACAGCTACCTCGTATCGATCAACTTCAACTAGGACATCCGCTTCGCTTGCAGATAACATCATGATCATCGTCATCTTTATTTACCATCTTTATCTACTGAGGCTTACGTCAGTGCTGTGCTTCTTTCTCAACGTGTCTCCCAGTCAGAGCCACCTTCCACCGAGTCCCATTCTGATGTTGCTCCTGCTGCTACGATGGCCGCTTAAGAGGCGTTTGTGATCCGTTTTCGAACCTTTGAAAAATGTCTATGTTTGTTGGGTTACCTGTCGTGAAATAGGTTCGAGCTGCAATGGCCGCCTCTTCGGCTCCACTTCGCTTGGTCCTCCATCTATTGCGGAACTCTGTTGTAGGCTCTCGCCCTTTTGTAGGGCCCTCACCCATATTCGCTTTTCTCTATCCGCTGGCGGCTTCGTCCTAAGAATTCTAGGGGACCTACCCATGAACTCGGATGGCCTTGACGCCAAGGTCGATGCTCTGACGTACTTCCCGCCTATTCTTCGAAACGTTCCTCACTCCCGGCGCCCTTAGGCAAGCAAACGAACCAGTGGGCTCCTACCGCCCCAGGCCCCGCCCGCCGCTGGTAACAGTAGCGGCGGCTGACTTCTTGACAACAAGCTGGCGGATTTCAAGGACGCCGGCCGTCGGAGGTTGACTATTGTTGCTGCATTAGCTCTTCCAGCCGCCTTCCTGGGTCGATCCCCGACTGTCTTTCCTAACCCGTTCCCCCACTTACTCGATGGACCGCAACTACATCTGACTACCATCTAGAGAACGAAGTCGCGGCCAAGTCAGTGAGGTGCGGACACTCTTCGAAATTGCGACCTAGAGTATAGGAAACCAGAACTAAGGGACTATATATTTGAAAAAAAAAATTAGAAAATAGCACATGTTAGAATAATTTTATTCAGAGGTAGAACAACTCGACTGATTAGCCCAGGAAAAAGTGGGAGTAGTGCTAAATAACTCAAGAACCTTTTACATCATGCACCCACGGTTCCCAGCACAAATCTGGCTGATGTCAACATGCGAACTTCGATCTTCAAAGTCGCATCCGGCAAATGCTTATAGAATGCTCCAGAACGTTTGCAAAATAAGCATATATACTGAAAAAAAAGGTGACTTCGTAATTGTTACTGTAAGATAATTAAATAACTGATACATACGATATTTTATTGATGCTACACAATCTTTGCGAACCTTATGCTTATAACTATAGAACTATCCTATTGAAAAACGAATCCATATCGATTATAATGTTTCACAAATGAAAAACGTCAGCAAGTCTTTGCAAAAAAAATTGTTCTAAGAAAATGATGGCTACCTTTGTTTTAATGTACTCACAAGTAGGGGGGGGGGGGGGGGGGGCTTCCGATATATAGCCGAGATCAAATAAATATTTATATTTAACATTTATTTAATAATCACGATGCTTGTCTACCATATTCTTAAGAAGAATATCAAAGAATCTTCTCACGAACGATTAACGATATCTTCTCTCAGAAAAGACGTTAATAAAATGCCGTCAATTTGGAAACTGTGAAGTGTATAATCTGCAATATGTGCTCGTGCAAAGTGCTCAATGAGAATTTGCATCTTATTTTGATGCAATGAACGCAACGCTTAGCATGTATGTTTCGACAAGGGTTTTCCTACAATTCTTCCTTACATTTTAAAGCTCCAGGTTCAGCATTTTTATATACTTCAATGGCCCCTTTTGGGCTAACGCTCACATAGAATTGCCCCTAGTTTGTATTACAAATGATAAATATTTATAAACAAGACTCTAATAGTTGGATAGGTACACAGCTCACCCATGGTATTGGTCTTTTCCACCGTTGGGTACCTGGCTTTCTGCAAAAAAGGTCAAAATCATTAAATTTTCGCGTACTCTTTTGCCCTGCGTTTCCATGATGACTTCCGACGTAGTACGACCTTCTGGCATTGCCGCTCACGCCGCCGCTGCCACTCCTACAGTTGACACCATCATATTATACGTTAGCTATTATAGCCTAAATTTGACGACTGATTGATATTTACTGATGCGTTTCCTTATCCATTTTATAAATATGTATGCATAACTGAGTGCCCGTTAAGCTGTTTGAATATTTCCAGCTGTCGTTTCGTTAGGACGACGGCCACGTTCTTTTCAGTTTCTGCCTGAATGTCATAAAGAAAGTGCATTTGCCTTTTGAATTTTTCCGCCAGGCCGAGCACCCCTGTATTATTATCCATAGACCATGGTCGGGCCTTGATCTATTTCAGGAAGGTCGTGGGTGGGCAGAGCAGATATGACATGTAGCAGGAAGGCGGCCTCTGGCATTCCCAGTCTTGGCCCCGTTTTTGCTGCTATTCTTAGAATACGACTCGCAGGGATACAGCCATGCTTTGAAGCGCTGAGGTTCCCTTCGGCTACATGCTGCTTGCAGTGTCTTGTCTGTCCCTGATAATGGCCGTTCCAAGAATAATTTTGCCGGCGAAAGGAGCACATCGTTACGTGGAAGGGTGCGTTGTGTCCGCTATTATAGTATTATACATCGACTACACAAGTACTCAATAAGTTGACTTGCTCCGTTCCCCTTTAAAATTTACAGATCCTGATTAATGACCTTACGCAAGACAACCCACTGAACTAACCCTTATAGAATAGATCGCGACAGGCACTGATAGCCTGCCCCACGCGCCAACAAGCTTCTTATCATTATCAAGATAGCAAAAAATGCTAGTGCATGTAAAGACTGAGAGTAGCGATGAGTCATTTTAAAATTGTACTACTATTAATCAATACCCATTTAGTAATTGAAATAATTAGTCATCGATAAAAGGAGTAGTAAGAAAGCGTAACTTATAGCCGTGGTTATTTTTATAGCGTAAAAACTTGGATTCAAATATCCTTTTCCACTAGTATTTAGACACGAATGTTTACCTCGTCGTTATACGTTACAGCCAGTTGAAAATAACGAGATATTTTTCTATTCAAAACAACACCTTTGGCCTATTGTTTGCTTATATATATATTGCCAGTTTGTATTATGATCCTGCGGAAATCTTACCACACTACACTTCTTAAACACAATGCTAATGATGTTTTACTTTAAGATACCGAGTTTATTCGCCAATTGACTGAAGCAGAAGAAGAAGAAGAATAGCTTATTCTAGAAATTGCGAAAGCCACAACGCTTTGAAAAACTGGGTTAGACCTATATGGAAGGTCAAATTTGCCACCATATGGTCAGCACCAATGTATCGCATGTTGTGATACAATAAAAGCTATTTTATTTAGAACTGTTCCTAGGACTATAGCTTTCTGCAATAAAAAAATATAGGACCGCTTGGAGAAAATATTCTCCGTACGTTTTGTAAATGTTACACTTTACCATACCATTTCCAGTTGAACTCCTTAAAAGGCAGACGCCTCTGGCTGCCCGATAAGATTAAGCACAGCGTAGATCCTATAAAAAAAAAAATACATGGCTAAGTGGATCCAAGGCCGCATGGATATCCCTGAGATATAATGGCTATAATATGTATATAAAAAGTTACTTGAAGTTTAACTATAACATGTAAACAATACATCTACGTCCTAAATTAACCATGTACTAATACGTTACTCACGATTAAAGGGACACATTCGAGCGCTGCGGAATTGTCTGTGCTCGCAGCGGCCAACCTGAATGGAAAACTTAGAGTAGATTTATATACATGAATATTATGATTTAAATACACTTTTATGATGTCAAATGGGAACTTGCAATGTTAAGGACATAAGGGAGTGGAGGAAGCCATCCGATCTGTTTAGTAACGAACAATAGCACATTTAATACACCCGCTGATTTTCATTCCGCCTGTGAGTAGCCTAGTTCGTACCTTTTTTGCACGTGATCTGTAAAGACACTAGCCACCACTGTGTGTGGTTACTTTTCTGAGCCTGAACCCCAATGCAAGTTCAAAGTTACTCGGCCCAAATATGAGTTCTGAATTCAAGCTCGTTATAGTTATTCGATTACCATATTGCACTTTTCCCGTTACTCCTTTGCAATTCACTTGTCGTGGTTTGCCCACAGCCCTGTCTCAGTTGCACTGTCCAAATCTTCATTCCGTTACCCTACGCTTTCACGGGATGCATTCAAATGAGTCAATGCAAAGAAATAAGACGCTTATCTTCTCCTCACGGAGAACAACGAGGAAATCCTTCAATGGGCTGATGTCCTAACATAAGGATTTGCCTTTGAATCGTACCGCCACAGCACGTGCCACTCCATCTTGCTTTCAAAACGAAACTTTTTTTTTCTCACTGAATAACGGTTGAATCGACTCTTGGACAGAAAACGAGCCATTCGTGTACAGAGAAGTCCGTCTACCAAGTGAAAATTCCTGGCCACGGCAGCCATGTAGGATGACGGAGTTTTTGCACGTTAGCTTCTCCAGCTTTACGCTACTGCATAGCTCTTCTTTGAGTCGCAACAGCATAAAGAATTCTAAATCCAGGCACTCAGAATGGTTAAAGTTTTTTTAGAAGATGTGCCGTAAGGCGTTCCCGGCCGATCTGTCTGTCAGCTCATACAACCTGGTACCGGCGTGGTCGGAATCCAGGACTACGCGCACCGTCTTTCTAGTAGCCCAAGCCAAATGAAGTTTGCGGGAGAAATATATATGTATGGCATTCTTTTTTTTGGCAGCAGAGTTCTGGAGTCGCAAAAAATAATTGCATTCAGGTTGCTGGACGTCAGAGTACCAACGTCAATAAGGAAACGTCGAGCCCCGTTAGCTAGATACCCAAAACAGAGAAAGGGAAGGATTACTGGCAAACGCAACGCACTTCAGTGGTGCTCTACCTCCACTGTGCCCTCCTGGGGAAAAATGCTGTTGTTACCAAAATACATTGAGCTCAGCTTGTGCAGCGACCACGAGTCCACAGTGAGGTTAAGTCTCGCGTTCTGTCCGCACTTGCGCTTCCGGTCTTTCGGGAACTCCCTAACCACCTATAGGGGCGGTATTGTAAATCAACATTTTAATTGGGGCATAAAACCTCTGAGCACTCAAAGCTCTGAAAGACTCTGCCTATAACAGAGCTTTCATAGGTCATCTCCAAAAGTTAAATTGTGAAAGGCAGATCCTTCTGTAAAACATACGTTGTTCAGGCGACATCGAGAAGGCACTGCCAAGCTAACAGCGCTCGCTGTTCGCCTGAAGGTCTCATCCGACTTAGCTTATATACGCTATATATATAATACGCATATGAAATAACCACAGAGAGTTATTTTGATATGTCACGCCTCATTTAGTTAATGAATGTAATATTAAAAAATTCATTTCAAGGTTTCTTCGATATTTTTAGCGTAGGACATAATACTCTGCTCGTCTGAAGAACACTATTGACGGCGTCTCCTAAAACTATGAATATACGGCGAAACTCATAGTCGTATCAATGGACATGTGTCACCGAACTACCTAGCAAGCGTATAAGACGTCATATAATAGATGAATGGATAGTTGTGTTAACCTTTATAATAATCCTTTTTATGTCAATGACGATTAATTCCAATTTCGTCTTTTCCTTTAGGCTCAGCAGCATTTTCTATGGATGGATGGATGGATGGATGGCTGCACGTGCAGCATATGATGGATATAGTGGACCCTAGGTATAGTTCGCCAATTTGCCTAATCTTTCTTTGCATTTCCTCCTTACATACCTGCTACGATCCTTATCGTATTATATATCATGTGATTATTAACAGTAGGTGTTCATAGATGCTTATTCTAGAGATTTCAAATCCTACTTATTATATTTAAAAGTATTTTACTTCTGCTACAAATGCGTTCGGTCACATAACAGTCAACTTTATAATAGCGTATTATTTTCGCTGCTTCACGGGAGGCCACGCAGACGACAACTCGCCGAAAAAAAAGAAAGGTAGGTCCTTCTACTGAAATTTCATCTGTTGCTATGCGTACCAATAATAGAGATTAAAAAATACGTTATAACCCGTAGATTTCGTGTAGGAAATATGCATGTAAACCTCTAAATTAACCTAACCTAATAAATTAGCTTACGAATAAAGCTCTTCTTCCTATGAACAAGGTATTCAAAGTTTCTTCTCGACGAAAGCTAGCAGTCCGGTTGCCTGAGGTTTATTCGGATAGGTATAATGTCGGTTTTGGCGTAGCCGGTAAAATTTTCGGTCCATTTTCCCTACCCTCTCCTTCGCTCAGTCCCCAAGTCGGCGTAGGATTCGGCTTCTTCCTCCCTTTCTCATTTTCCTTCTACCCGCCATTCGTGCGTCCTGTCTGTTGAAGGTCCATGAAGCATGCAACTGCAATAGGATCACCCACCCGTTCCTCTGCTAAGTTTTTTTTATAAACCCTCCACACCATTTTCAGATCCACGTCGAACTCACGACCTTGGATTTGAGGTAGCTTATCGAAAGTCATACGTCGGTACGCTGTCACGGCAACAGTCCCAAATAGCAGAATAATTTGAAAACCGTTTTTCGTTCTGGGTAGGAGGAAACCAGGGTGTAAGAATCTGAGTCACTATAGAACGAAGTTTGTTCTTTTTTCGATTTCGATATCGGATTTCGTTGCTTGTCAGCTTGTTTTAGATTAATCGTGGATAATGTTTTAGATAGATTAATTAACACCAGCAATTGACCATTCATTACTGCGCCTTCCTTTTGGTCTTATACCACCGTTCTACTCTTAAAGTAGCGCAGCCTACGTAGATCAGATAGCTGAATACGTACGTAAACAAACAGCAGTAACTACGCACGTTATTGCGGACGGTTTGCAGGATCGCATCGCGGCTGAGGCTTGTATGTGATCACTTGTAATGCTGATATTTTTGTTTGCAATGTATAACATGATAAGGGCACAGGCATTTTTGTTCTTCAGCTCCAGCCTGAATTGGACCCGTCACTTGAACCACAATCGTTCTATAAATCATGCGTAGCAATCTGACCTTTCACGACGGCGACTTTGCTGATAGGACAATGGCAGCTCGATGGCAGGCAAGGAAGTCGTTCTGGTGTAGTAATTTAGGCTTTTTCTCTGAGTGTAATAGAGACCATGTAAGGTGTCTTCACCAGACGGAGACTACATAAGGCGAAAGTATTAAAACTTCAGCGCCGATGGTTCCAACCACTCGATATGCTTCTCTCTAATAAACTTCGCAGACGGTACGACCATCTTGAGACACAGTGAACACCTTAAAAAAAAACACGTTAAAAAAACACCTCGTGAATGGACACGAAACTAAACTACGCACTTATACGAAATTGGACTATTGTTAATAGAGTGCTTAAGGTAAATTTTTTAGAGCAGAACGATTCTAGAGCAATTTTCTTTCTAATGTAATTATTTTATCGTTTAGAACATGCATTAGAGAGAAAGTTAGGACCCTTTCTGAGATGAAAGTGTCCCACTTCAAAATCGAATCCAAATAGTAGTAAGGTAAAACGGCGAAATATATTGTAACCGAGCACACGAATTTGCTTAATGATTATTAAATTATATCAAACGAACGCAAATGCTCGCACTATTTATTGTATAGGATCCGAGAATTGATACCTATAGTTCCTTGCAGTTTGCCAACGACTGGTGTGTGCTGTATCTCCCAAACTGCCAGTCTAGTTCAAGTCAGTCAGCCAACAGCCATTTGGCTGCCCTTGACCCTTTCAGATGATGATAGGACTAAGGGTAGGGGAGCTGCTTCCAAATAGGAAAACCTGACCGACCAAGCAAACGACTAGCGAGCGGCCGGGCAATGTACCCTCGGCCTCTCAACTAGCTAACTAACCAGCCTTCTCTCCCTCTCCGTTTCGGTCTGCGCCTAAGGAACGCACCAAGGCGCATTGGCGCTGCTGCCGCAACCCATGCTAGAGCTGACAAGGACTTTCGTTCTTATACTGCTGAACCAAGCCCCATTCGCAATGCTGCAATGCTTCACCCGATTTTTGCCCAATTCGAGAGAACTTCGTCTATTTCGCCGTCATGGAACACCATCGAAAGAGCGCGAGAGGGGAACGCCCCTCACCGTCCCCCTTTTTACTACGGCAACACAGCAGCAGTTTTTACCAGCAACAGCAACCTCTGCTCGTTGTTGTAGTACCTGTGTTTCGACTGTTCGGTTCGGCCTCGCCATTTCGCCCTCGAAAAAGTCCCTGGAACAACAAACTGTGAATGAGAGAGGCACATAAGAAGAAATGGAGGGAAATCGGGAAAGGGCGTTCCGTTCCTCCTCTTCCTAGCGATCTGGAACGAACTCGGTCAACAGAAGGACTGAACTACTACGCATGCTATCGCCTGGGTAACGCGCAGCTCATGCTGCTTGCCCAGGACGGGTAGAAGAGGAGAAGATCTGAAGCACAGCTTGGAATCCGGGACAAGGCTAGGAAACTGGGACACACTGGGTGGAAGGCGGCAGCAACTGGGTCGCCAACCGGGAACGGGCAAGGCCAAGGACACTTAGGGCCAGGAAGAATCCTGCCGGGAGGCGGGACGGGGTACGACGACTGGTGAAAGCTCTACGCTGCTCTGACTCTAAAATACGGCCTGGGCAAGAGCAACTCAGGACCTGGCACACCGTCACGACTGCCAGTCGCCACGCGAAGTAGAACGTGCTTGCAAGGGGACGATGTAGAGCGAAGTTACCGGGGGCGGCGGCAGGAGCAGCGGCGGCAGAAGCAGCGGCGGCATGTTAGAAAGCGGAGCACTAAAGCAAGCAAGCTGGTAGATAGTCAGGCAGGCCAGCACTCAGCTCCTGGGACGCTGTCAAGGCCGCCTAAAGTCATGAAAGAGACGAGCGTGGGGAGCTGGCTTGGTAGGAAAGGCAGCACCGCTGGTAAAGTGACGGAACAGCAAGAAACGTTTTGGAGAGGGTGTTCAGAATAGGCCGCTGCAGGGCAAATTCTTAAGCGTACGATTGAACAAGTTAGAAAAACTAAAACGTCCAATAATGGCTGTAAGCACCAATGCTTTGAACGAATAATTGAGGTCCAGCATTTTCTTGCAATAAATATTTATTTTAAATGTATGCACGGGTAGTTATTTACAGGCGCTATCTATTTTAAGTAGAGTGGGAGTAGTGGCTTTAGTAAGTGTGGATCGAAACATTTGAAAATCATTAAATGCACATTGATATCATAACGTCTAGCACGATCTCGACGTTCTTCCTAGCATACATGTCTACGTAGAACCCTGAGAATTGTATAAGAAAAATAATATATATATATATATATTTGAGCGTTGGCTTTCACGTTTTATTAGCCTGTTCTTAGGTCAAAGGAGACTGATTCTGTGATTCAGGCTTAACAAAAATGAGTGATTTTAAATAGTCGATCCATGCACAAATACGGATCTCACTAATTGACACCATGATTATTGTGATTAATTAGACATTCTCGCGTGACCTTGGCTAATTTCGAATCGCTAAAGTTGACCACCAACATATCATATTTAAATTATTGAACTTTAGAAAAGCGTAACAAGCCATATACAGGACTATCAGCTCTATTTCACATTGTTCGTGTGCGGCCATCGCCCTTAGCTAATCATGCAACATCGTCGTTGGTAAAAGCCAGTCTAAAATAAAAGCTTAACGGATCCTAAGGCTGAATTAAGCCGCCATCGTAAATCCATCTGCTCGACAGATCTCGTTAATGGCATGTTTTTGTCTGTGTAGTGGAATTATCTTTGCCAACCAGCAGTATACTGTAGAATGCTCCCTCCTTAAAAGTCCTTGTCCTGGGCTTTACGAGTGCAGTCCATATTCTTAATAGGATATCCTGCAGGAAATTGAGAATTTAGGTACATATTTGAAAAGTCCTACAAGCCTCATTCAAAAAAACTTTGTCGTGATTGCACCTCGATGACGCAGGCTATCCGAAATCATCTCAACTCTCGCCTATATTTTCTTCCTCAAATTTCCCGGAGTTCGAGTAAGCGGCCTAGATGATCACAGGTGGCCTGAATAGTAAATAAGTTGGCTTCATAAAATTTCCAACTTTACTCAGTTCTCATCTGGCCCGAAGCTATATTCAATCTTGACCCCATGGGGTATGCCGTACGTGCAACCGATATAAAGCCAGCCGTGTCGAGGTTGACCCATGCATCGGCCAAATGAATTGCTAGGTCGAAGTGTTTAATAGAAAGATAAATATCTGTGGATGCATCTAATTAAGACCGTCTAGAGATATGCAATTACATAGATCCAGAGTGCAAATTAACTAGCGATAATTTAATTGTCGGTTAAATTACTATAGAATAAGAAAACAGGTTAATTAATGACTATTATAGCTGAACATGAACATTATAATAATATATGCCCCATACAAGCCAACCACCAAGCGATGACGTCCTTGACTTTGTCCTATGTCCTATCCTACAATTTATTTCCGGCCCACTGCTATGTCTGTTTATGTTAAATAAGAAAAACACAAAACAAAGTCCGTTTTTTATTGAACGAGGAACTAATGGTAACACAGGAGAGCAATAGCTCTGCAAGAAAGCGCTATAAACAAAGCTTTCTTAGGGGTCGAAGATTAACTTGCTTTATAATACGACTTGATCCTCTAAGCGAGAAGCAAGTGTATCGGAATACATAAAAGGAGGAACTATAACGAAGTATCTATTAGAAATGTAACGTGACCGATTTTCAAACCTCCATTATGCCTGTTCATGTAAGGCGGGGCATTATCGTATAGGCCAGGGAACATCAAAATTATGTTGTCTAGCTAAGAAACACGTCCTTTGACCGTCAGAATCTTAGGACAGGTCGTTTTTAACTCGATTTTCTTCACTCATTGAACAATAGCGCTCGATCGAACGTGGCGCCAGCAGTCGACTAATTGAATCTTTACTTTGAATTCGCAGTAGTAGCTACGCTTAGACTGAAATGGTGTTCGAACTACGTATGAAATAGTCGTAGTGAGGAAAGCTGTTCCATGCAAGTAATTGATTAGTTTTTATTAACGACTCGAGGTTAGGTTTGATAACCTAAACCTCTCTTGGAAGGAGGGTGCCTTTGCAAATCTGGGCAAGCTTCTGAAAACACACCGTAACCGTTTTAGCTACGTGGCTATGATAAATTGGATTATTCGTCAGTGTTGAAGCATTCAACAGATTGCTTGAGTTAAGGCTTATGCTAATACTATAGTACAATTATAATGTTGCCTAAAAAGAAGGTCAGTCGTGTTACAGGAGCGGTCGAAAGGATCCATCCGCCATCGTCAGTGAAAGTGTTTCGATCTATACGTTTAACCATGCAATTTTCAGCGTTTGCTAATGTACACCAAAAGCGACGATTCCAATTATAAGTCAGCGGAAAACAGCATTTACTTCTCTAAACGGGCAGCAAAACTTTTTTTGACCAACGAAAAATATTACTTACGTCAACTTGACATGATTTTCCAGTTGAACACTTGAGACGTTCATGATAAGGTCGATCTTTCGTACGAGCGATACGTGATCAACTTAACCAAAGGTCTCCCTCTAATTAAAACGTATACAGGGGATGCATTTGTGTTTGTTGCAATTGAAACGAGCTACTTTCTAGGCCGAGAGGTTTATTTCCGATCTGAAAAAATATGCACAAGTATGACAGCTTCCCAAAACTGAATAATAGTTTCCTAGACAGTTTTCTATCGTTTCCCCTAAGTACGCACTGCAATAATAACGATGACAATTTCGTCTGCTGGGAGCAATCATCCCTCTCGTTCTGTTTTAGAACATTGCGGCCGTACTTCTACATTCGTATCACTATTCTATTCTGTAACGAACAGGTGTGGATGTTTGCAAATGAGAAGCCTGATAGGTACCGCAGGCCATCATGCTGGAGTACTGCTTTATTATGGCACCAAAAAATTACCCTGCTACAGCAGCGAAAGCAGAAGTCAATTTACAAGCCCTGATATCTGTATCAAGGGCTTAGGTATATAGTACGTCTGAGTGTAGCTGGCCAACGATTAACAAAAGTCCGAATGCTTTTTACATAACGGCAGTCGGTCCCAGCTGTACTAATCTAGGATACATATGTATATATCAGACGACGATATATATGTATATATCAGAGATGTGTTTCTGCCAGATCTAATCTACGTTGAACATGTTAATACTCGTAGTTTAGACGATTGTAATTTGATTATAAGGGCCGGCTAGTCGCGTTCAGCGAACGAGTTTTTAACGAGGCAGTTTTTCAATTGTGCCGCCGCCGCCGCCGTTAATGCCGCTGGTACTGCCTCTGATAGAAACAGTAGTGAGAACCGTCAATTATTCTGCGCGATCCCCCACTGGACAAAAAAAAAGACTAAGCAGAGCCTTATTCCAGCATCTGAGATTCTTAGCTCCTGCTCTTGAGCTCCTAAAGCTGTAGAGCCTTAGACGGATTCCTCAAATTGCCTTAATCAATATCAATGGAACTACGTTTGTTAGATAAAACCATATGGAAATTGGAGCGAGTAAGCCAAAATACAGTAACGTCGATATTGTAGTAATAAAATAAGAGTACGTTTTAAGAAAAAACAAAATATTTGAGAGTCCCACTTCGGTTGTTAACGATCGATGTTTTTCCGCGGGTCATTGTTTATTTACCATAGCTGATATATCAACTCTCCCGCGGAGCAGGCTCTCATTTATGAACATAGATCATTAAGTTAAAGTTCGAGTTCACGCCAGAACTGGATCGGATTAAACCCTAGGAAGTGTGCATAATTTAAAGAAATAATGTATGTAGTTTACGAATTTTTTTTTTTTTCAATTGTTATTTTGTTTACATACCTAATTACTGTACGAGGCATCTTTATTTTTTTTTGTCGTAGTTGTCCGATGTTCATCTCATCATTGAGACTGTAAGGCTGGAAGGTTGAAGCTTTTCGCAAACGTCCTTATTTTCCTCTGTTTTCTTAGTTGAAGCTTTAATCAGTTGAATGCCAATCGAAAGGCTTTCCTAGTATTCCACCTACAACACCGTTCGATATCTTTTTTTCAATAGACTGTTGCTGAAAGCGAAAGAAACTTTAAAGCTGTCAGCTGTCACGACCCCCGAACGCGTTCTGTTCACCCTCGACACGCTATGTATAAGAGCACGTAAGTTTTCTCTCATTTTTAACCCAACAAGAAATTAGATCCATTCTTAGTTTAAGCCTATAGCTATTATCTGGACCAATCTCTGCAACGATCAGTTTGTTATTTCTCATCTGGGATCAGAGCAAAATTGCATGTGGAAACATTGTTTCATCTAGCGAAAGTTACTACTATGACATTTAACTCATTTAACAGATCTTTTAAAGTACTAGTACTTCATGTATGGCAGTATTTCTCCTAATTACTAGAGCATCACAAAAAATCAACTATGACGACGACCTTAAGCATTTCGCGCATAACTAGCCTCATAGCATGACAGTTCACCCGTCTATACCCGCTACGCGTCAAGGGAAACAGCTGTTGGCTGACTGTTATTTGCTGCACTCTGATAGCTGGTACTGTTCGAACTCAAACTTGTCGAACTGCCGAACCTATGAGAGGCTGTCGAGGATTTCTGCGATGCATGAGCCATGACCCTGTATCTACTTAGACTAGTTGTTCGCGGCTACGACACAGTGGGGTGTATAGAATAGGCAGCAAAAGAATCCCCAGAATAACGTGCCACGTGGCTGTGTCGAGTGAAAGGAAGACTTAAGCCTGAATGCCGGCAAAAAAACGGCTTTCGAAAGTTAAAGTCCTCCAATATCCACTACCCCCACTACCCCCCCCCCCCCAACCATACCTCACACCCCGTTCTGTCGCCAAAAAGCAAGGCCGATGGCATTCATAGAAGTTTCAAGGACGAGTGGGGGAGTGTGCACTGTTCAAGGTCTGATTGTATGTTCTGCGCTTCAGTCTCTGCCTCACTCTATCAGAGGATAACTGTATGGCCCGCTTACCTCAATGCCATCCACACACTCTAATCGTTCGTTGGCGGCCACGTTTCGTACAAATAGACAGTGGGCAGTGATCGGAGTGCTGCTAGTCGTGGCAGAAATAGTAGAAGTGATAGTACTGCTGCTGCTGCTGCTGCTAGTAGTAGTAGAAAACACACGTTCACCGTTCCACTCATGAGCGCATGTCTTTGTTGAGGGTGGCTGACTGGAGAAAATAGCTCTTATTCCGAGCAACGACGAGCTCTGAGGGATTTTGGTAGGAACAAAGTAATCCTAAAACGTGCCGTTCGGCCTTGATATATATATATATATGTATATATATATATATATACATTACGAACGAAAGATGCTCTGGTTCGACGACGAAATAAAATATTGAACGGGTTTTTTTTTGTATCAAAACTAGCACTAATAAAAAGTGCCATTCTATTGTTTTCGAATCATGATTTTGCGATTAAGTTCATTTTCAAGTTCACTTCGTGCTCAGCTTCATTCATCTGTAAATGGTGCACAAAGCGAAAAGTATAACTAGAATTCTTTAAGACTATATATAGTAACGCGTAGAAGTTGTCTTCGGAAATCTTATTGAGCTTTGCCTATTTCAGTTCTTAAAATAGATGTACATCTTTCCTGGCCCGAAGCAAGATTAACATAGCATTTAAAATAATAAACGCTAGTGACCAAACGCGTTTTTACATGGATATAACTCGTCAGCCAGCCTATGCGACACTTGCTTTTGTCACGCTGCTAATCGACATTAGCACGGTAACCACCGAGCGCTCAATGGCTTCCATGTACCAGCTGATTTACATCTATCCACTTGACAAGTACATGTCTTCGCTAGCGCGCGTCTCGTTCAACCTGAATCGACCCTTCACGCTCGGTATCCTTTTTCTCCCGGAAGAACAGTGTCGAACATAGAACCGATTCTTAGGGGCAAAGTTTGATTTTCGCCCTGGAACGGAACGTTCATTTGGCTAGTCGTAAATCGACCGAAAATCTTTTCGTATTTGAAAACAACACCACAGCAAGTCACGAGAGCGTTTGTCATACGCATGAGCGGGCGTACCGTTAAATGTATGCTTCGGTAGAAATGGTGTTACGCCAACCAGTGTGTTCAGCCTTAGGAGACAGCAGGCCCCTGTTTAACGTTACCTCTATCATGAATATAGCTAGAGTTTTACCTCTGCACGATCCTAATAGAACGTGCCTAATAGCAAAACTGATTCGGTCGAAGCCCATCAGTGACGCTTTTAGAGTCATTACGGTTTAGGTCAGAGCGGGCATGAAAAGTAAGAGCAGATGCTTGCGAAGCTTCGTACAGGCGCGCCTTACTTCAATCTTGCCTTAACTGCCTCATTCTCCCTGTGGATTGATCGATTGGCCAGTGTTACCCACTCGAACGCCACGCACGTGTTGCCTCGTCCTGTCTCGTTCAGATTTGCTCAGTTGACAATTAACATGTGTCAACGTGACGTTACAATGGAACAGAACAAAACTTTTTGCTCTATATCAATGGACCTGCTTGAGGTCGCCTAAGATGAATTCAGATCGAGCGACTATGAAGAACTCTGGCGGCTATTCAGCGTATGACTGCAGATACAAACGACACGTGTAAGATACACTCCTATCTGTAAGTAAATAAACAAAATGGTCTTTGGCATCGAGCTGCTGAACCGAATATCTAAACCTAGATTAAATCTTTAATCATTGAGAAAATAAGCGTTGGACGCGATTCCTCATATCGTTTCGGTGAAATAAGTTTCATGTAATAAAATTATCGTATCATTTAGCCAGTAGATGTTTTCTGAGCGAGTTCCATGGCTGTTTACATGATGCTATCTTCAATAAGTCCAAATTTTAGGACTTGTCTTTAAGCTACGGGCCACACCGATCCTCACAAGATAGCTTAAATAATTTAATGGACTCATGGTAGTCCAGGTGTTTTGTTTAAATGGAAACCATTTTTCCTCTATTCCGAGATGTGGTCTGCCTCTATGCACTAATCAAATGGATCCACCTTTATGAACGCTACAGGTTAGAGTTCCTTACTTAACGTTATATAACGGTGGCGCTAATAACACTGTTACGGCAAACCGCGCCTGACGCTACCCCGTTCGTATCCGATAGGGGAACACTTGACCAATAAAAGGTAATCTTCTTATTTGAATAGTTTGTCTGGCCGTCTACTGATCGAGAATATGTTATTTCAAGAAACTTGCATAGGAGTGTTAGCGGAGAAACATAATAGTAGAAAAGGGATATGGAAGCAATATATGCGGCCGCCTGGGTCAGTCACTTTTTTTGCTAGCTTGGCCAATTGGCCGATTTATCCTGGCTGCGTACCGCTATAAGATCGACTGAGCTGCTAGCGCGTGACAAGCGTGTCTCGGTCAATGCAGCAGCTTCTCGACGGGGTCACCGTACCCTTAGCTGTCGTCCAGAGAGGGCACGAAAGGCGACGAGACAGGCGCAAGTGAATCGGTCGATGGAAAACATCTCTGCGTATGAGCAGCAAGCTCACTGCAGTTTTCCATGTGGCTGTTAGATTGTGGGATTTACCAGTACCAACTCTTACTTGTAAAACTTTAATTCCTTGGTTACTTAGTCGAATGTGCTGTAGTGGTTCTCTCTCTCCGGAAATCCTTTCTATAGTCTCTTCAAAAGCAATATCAAAATGGATTTAATTAACTAATTGTAATTCTTCATTTCTGTATAGCGTCTTGTAATTTTTCTCTTTTCACCAGCCTCTTTGAGCTCAATACTTGTCTTCAGCTTTTTTGGCTTATCCAAAATCCTTTTTACTGCTCGTTCTGCGTTGTACTTAGTAAAAATAACTAGATAGATTCAAGATTGGCAGATTCTAATATCCTATGTCGTTCTGATACTCCGTTAATAGCTAATTCAGGCATCTAGGTCATGGAAGCCATGAAAAGAGATCAAGCTGTACCATCTATGGGCCAAGTTTGTGAAGGTCCAGGCCGACTCCGTTAGCCTGCCAGCCAATCAGCCGGCAAAGCCGCACGACGATCGCGGCTAGCAACTGGACTAAGCTCGAATTGCATAACAACGCCTGCCGCTACGGTCATTCGTATATGTGTGACCGGGAGGAACAATGCTGTGGACCATGACAGGGTTACGGCGGCTCCACCGGTCGAAGCCACACAGATGACCTTCAATTAATAACACCTCCAAAACTATCGGATTTGTTTACATTCAACGCTCCCTGTTTCTTGCATGCTCCACGTTGCGCAAAGCGAGTATATAGTTAATTTTTACGAAGTGGATCCGGTTGGCGGGATTGACTGTGATGGCTGAATTTCAATCGTTAGATCAAACCGCAACGTCCTACATGACTAGGCATACCCATTCGATTGCTTGAACAAAACAGCTACCGAAAATGACGTTATGCTAAGGCCATGCGTACTGTACAGCGCATGATAAATGTGCGGAGAGGACGAGATCACACTGAGGTATAAAATCAACAGGTATTACAGCAGAGTATACACTTTTTATGTATAATCATATGTAAAGTAATAAAAAACGGGTTGTACCGGTCTTGATACAAAGTGCCGCAAACCCGTAGAGCTCACTATTGTCATGAGAAATCAAAATGGCGTTTACCAAATGAAATGATTGGTATTTGCGCCGCTGCGTGGAAGTTTTTCAGTTGAAAGTACATTGAAATTGAGCGGATGAAAGAAATTGAGTGCAAACTGCTTCCGATTTCATAAGTAAGTTATACATATATACCACAATGACATTAGCAGGTTCCATTAACTATTATATATGCATATATTGAAAAACACACCGTTGATGGGGCAAAATTACACGGCCTCGCTTAAGTACACCTTGTGAATATAAAGAAATTTCTCTTTATATATATTTATATGTAATATAAAGAAACAACTGCCAGCTCGGATGGATTAACATAAACCACCGGAAATCTGGAAGTTTCATTTATGACATTGAAAAGTATAATGGAAACCCATGAGAAGCCGGCGTGGTGGAATACGGCCACAAAATGTCCCGAAGTTTGTATAATCCCCATGGATCACACACGGCAAAGGTAACCTAAACATTTTTGGGACATTTAGTTGTTCTTCAAAGTACGATTCTTGTGTTTGAAATTCCGTGAATAAAATTGATGGCTTCTACGTAGTAGCAAAACGAGACGATCTACCCAAACATTTATATGCACACATTCATACACGTATCATCTCGTGCCAAATACATAAATATTATAATAGAAAAATACTTTGAAAAACCATCATCGAGTACGTTGCGTAACCATTAGAGGATCAATACTGTCATCTATGATTTGTGGTGACGTAAATCAGTAATACGTTTCTAGTAAGTGGAGTTCAAATGTGACCCAAATAAAATATCGCCTAGTACTGTTATTATGACTAAAGTCTTTGTCGATATTTAGCCATAATTTGTTTTTATGCTAATAAAGGATTCTACTTTGAATTGTTTTTTTTTTTTCTTATTTTTAAGTTTATTTCAGCCTGTTTCGTTAAGACGATGTTAACTTGTATATTATAATATAGTCAAAGATTATTCAGAAAAAAACTTTCGCAAGACGCGGTGTTGATTATATTTTGTTAAGGTTCCAGATCTGTTCGCGGTAAGTATGTAACGGTGAGTAGTTGTTGCTATTACTTTCTGGCTACACAGAAGCGAGAATCATGTAAACTTGTTTTTCTATTGCCTTTTATGCCACAGTTGTAAGCCAATCGGATTATTCTCTGGGGTTGGGGGGGAAGTGAAAGGGCGTATAATCCGGTTAGCCACCCCATTTGTGCATCTGTCATCGTCGTATTATTATCAATCTACTATATTCTCTTCGAGCCAGCACGTAAATGAATTTTTACGCGTCGTTGATTGTATTAATTAAAAACTGAAAATTTTCAACACTAGATGCTATAAGATAGTGAACAGCACTTTGCTTAATCTTAAGCTTTCAAAGTAGGTGCTTACCGTAAAATAAAGATCAAAAAGGTCGCTTTGATTCAGCCTTTGCTAGATCTAACGGTACACCTTTATGATAGAATAGTTGGCATCAATTAGATAAGAAGTTGTAGAATAATAGAAGCAGAATTTAATAAATATGCGATTTTTTTGCTCAACAAAAGCAGTCCTAGCAAAAAGTAGCCTAGGCTAATGCACGTTAGCAGCACGTTGCGTGCATGACTTCCACCCTGTAAAATGCAGCCAAATACAGGTTCGGCAGAGGCAGGCTGATTTTATAACGGTATGTTTTCTTTATCCTGGTCCTGAACGTTGCACTGCTGTTGGATTCAACCCGTGTAAATTCCAGGCTACTGCCATCTGTCATTCGTGGTCGAAAATTTCACGGCCGCATCTACAGTGCGTAGCAATGATTGATCCTGGTTATACGACCGCCTTATTCCCTCTCCAGCCCTATCCGCTTTTAGAATTGTACACGATCCGTCTTATAAAACCATTCCAAGGACGAAAGACATAATTACGATAGAGTTACTTTAGATAGAATGATTTTGGTTTCAAGTGACTATAATGAAAAACGGCTACCCAAGCTGATCAAAGTGACTAAAGGATAAGAACGTGTCGTTTTCGAAAGAAATTTAAAAATTCTATCCGTTAGAGTTATCCTTTATCCTTAGAGCTATTATGTGTACCTGCTTTACAATCACATGTATGCACAGTCAGCAATGAATAGCGGAGATCCAATCACACTTATTTTTTTCTATATCTGTCCAAGGTATACGTTATCCTTGTTTTGTCCACCCGTCGTTGGTGATGCTGTTAAAATCATGATAGCTGAAGAAGAACGGACGAATAATTGAAACAGTTTACTGATCGTACGGGTATGAATTGATGTCAATATAATACAATAATAAGGGAAGCTGTGTGTTGTGGGTTGCGAGACGGCGCTGCGGCTATTTCCATCCGCCCTCTACAAATGGTGCCGTTGTCTACGGCCGTCGTGCCTATTTGAGCCAGTTCTGCTTTACCCACACATCCGGCCGCCTAGCAAGCTTGCCAGTAACGTTTCGTGAACGTTGTCACTTCGTGTAGCGTCCGCGCGCGTGACGGTTACGCCGATGAGTCCGTTATCGAGGACACGTCTGATCGCAGTGACGTCACCGATAACGGGCGGCAGAACGTCTCATTGACGTCATGCTGGCCTTGGCCTTCGCCTTCGAAGGTCGAGGTTACCTTAAAACTGCGACAAGCGGCAAGCGGACGAGTAGAACAAACGAACGGGCGGTGCTCGAGTGCAGCTAATACTGCAGCTCTATGCGAGACTGTGCGCGTATATATGTGTCGACTATGCTGGCTCCACCACACGATCAGACGATACCCACTTTCTGGGAATCGTAAATAGATAGGTGGGCAGGTAGGTAAGCAAAGAGAAGGAGAGAGCAGCGGTCGCGCGGCCTCGTGTATATAGCACGGACAAACGTGTATCATCATGATTACCAGTGCGCAATCGCAAACGATTAATCGTACCTACTTATCGCCCCACGACGATTTCGGGGGCGAGAGAAAGAAGGGGAAACTAAGAGGGTAAATGCACGATCTGATTGCATTTCTGCGATAATCTCGGTAAGGTCAAAACATAATCGTTAACCATTTTAGTCTTGATCTCTTTGTCTGTCTAAAGCACTTCGGGTCTTATAACAGCTCGCTGAGAATACTTGACAATTACTGCAATAAGAAGTACGGCTCACAGATCGAACAACTTTTGAAGATCGTTGTATTGATTTGATTGGAGTCACTCGCGGTAGCCAACCATTTTCTGCTCCACTCCAAAAAACTATGTGGTGGTTTTGAGCTCGAGACTTGCATTTTTTGAGACACCTGGAAAATCATAATCACTATACATTTTCAGGCAGATGGGTTCTCTTAAGTAAAATGTTCTTGGATTCCTACGTGCTACGCTTTCAAATAGGCAGGTTTCTACGCACCTGTAGCGAAAGCAATGTAAACTTGTTCGTTGTTTATTGTTGTTAAAATTAGTTATTAGGAATATGCTATTGTAAAACTTTCGCCGCCTTGCCCCGGGTGAGGATCGAACTCACGACCTTCAGATTATGAGACTGACGCGCTGCCTACTGCGCTACCGAGGCGGTCGTGTCAGCCAGTGTTATACAAACTAATAGAAGTAGCATCCTTTATGCGCTGTGGGTCATCACGGTTACGAATTATGACTAATTATATTAGTTATTACATTAATAATAATATTATAAATATAATTACTAATAATAATTAGCTAATTACGACTGCACCACTCGTCAGTGTGCCACCCATTCAATTACTAAAATATGCACTTTGTAATTATAGTATAAATAAAGGAGGCTGCACGCATAATGCGGATAATAGATACACTGCTACCACTGGGCTTTCCTACTTGATTTCGTGCCCAAACACCTCATGACTCGACTGTTACTGGCACCAGATATGCTGCAGTTCAAGAGCACGTGATGAACAATAGAAGAAAAATCCGTATTAGCAGTCCTAGTTAGTATATTGTTTATTGAGTAATATTCAGTTCTGTGTTACTATCCTCTGGCAGAAAATATCAGATACTTAACGTAGACATGGTAATAGGCCTGTCCTCTGCTCTCGGTGTCGTCTGCTAAATCTAGCACGTAGAATCGAGCCGCTTCTATCGCCGGCCGATTTAAAGCTGACGAGAGAAAACTGAAAGGAAGCAGCAGCGGTTATAGTGAACTGATCAAAAGGACAGATAAGTAATAGACGTTCCTTGTACAACTTAAGGCTAAGCTGGATCTAACAAACAGAGATCAGCATAACAAGTGTTTTGTAACGGTTAGAAAAATGCCGCCTTGCACGTGATAATTACTATAGCATGCAAATTTCCAACATCACTTCGCAAGCAACAGATTTACTTAAATTAAATTGTTGAACTGAACTTTTGTCTATATATCGATGTTTTTTGCCTAGAGTAAGTTAAATTCTATGCACTAAATAACTGGCACTTTACGGCAGTATACAAACAGTAACTAATGTGTTAGTCATATCATTGTTGCTTTAATGGCGTATCTATTATATCATCGTAGCTATAATGATTATATTACTGATGACTAACTCCGGACTGACATAATCAGTCAGGTCGGTCGTCTCCAATCATCTCAAAACGACAAAGTAGGACAGAATTTAGAAATTGCAGATCCATTATAAATATGCTCTCAACAATTTCAAACCCAAGCCTTCATAAAGACTAACCCATTTGCTGTTACATCGTCTTTTATCTTAGCGAATGCTTTTTACCTGGTATAACGTAAAAAAATTAGACTGCAGAGAAAAAATGACACCCGTGACACGGTGTATAACGACACTTTTTGCGACTTTTGTTGCTACAGAAATCGATCGGCTCTCGGCGCTATCCTTGGCATGCCTCTGGTCGATTTCATGGTCATTTACGCCGCATCAATCCACTCGTTACGTGGTGGAATCCCTCAACCATCGAAACAGCCCAGATTGAGGGACACATCGTTCACGCCACTAGGGCATCACGTTGCTAGTGTCAACTAAGAAACGAAAAGCAGTGTTCCGCGTTTCCGACACGACGCCATACTTCGGAGCCAGTAAAAAAAACTACTAGTAATTATTTGTTACTATTATTATTATTATTATTGGGATTTACGCCGCAAAATGGTTGTAGAATCCTACGTGACCGAGCAGAGGAAACAAAATAGAAGCATCACACTTGCACCTATTCGTTGTCCGTTGCACGAGGCAGAACGCATCGTACTTATGCTGTGTACGCTCTGAAGCTGCTTCATTAATGTGTCTTCTGGAGTGCTGTGCGTGCTATCGCAATGACTTGCTTGACGCTCTCATCTAATGAGGGATATTGACGCATAAAGCCGATTTCCTGAGTAGCCGATTTCCCTGAATGAGATACAACCCCGTAATGTTATGGCGTGGACTGATTTCATCAAGCAATTCATATGAGAATATCTCCAATCAGCTAATTTATTTATTTAATTATGCTGAACCACTTCCTATCCGCTGACAATAATCGTTTCCGTAATGGCAGGATAGTCTAATTGGATGACGGTTTGGCTGAAGGAAACAAGAGGCTGTCGGTGCAAATACCGAGCGACAAATAGGATTATATAGAGAAACAAGGAACCGTGATCCCTGCTGAAGTCGAACGCAGTGAGAGAATATATAGGTAAACTAAAATAAACGTAATACTGCATTTGCATATTTCGCTGCGTGTATAAATAGTATTCTTTTTTATTTAGCTTCTATTAAGTTAACCGTCGTTGAATGAAAACGGATCATAAAAGCAGCAAATGTTAGCATTTTGAGATAAAATCATAGATTAGATATACATATCGATGTTTTAAGTTGTATTCAACGGACAACAGCACGTCGTCATACGCTGACGTAAATAAGTTATGCTCAGCTGCTCTCGTCCCCCGTAGTACCAAATTAAGCTTGAGCTAAAACTTTAGTTATAGAAAACTTGTAGGAAGGCAATAATGATCTATGGATTGAAGCTAAAAAAAAGCAGTGATGAATTGCTTTTATGTTCGACGCTCTGTCAACGGCCTTCGAGATGTGATCAAAAGCGAAATTTTTTCCGCTTTCGACCACATCTCGAATTTGACAAATAAAAAACATTAGCATAGGTTAATTCTTTACAATATTTTCGTGCATGAAGGTCAAATTGAACAGCAGCTCTTTGAGCGAATGTTTCATTTACATGACTCAGATACACGATCTTTGATTACACCTATTCGGAGACAAGGCTGGAAAGTATTTGAATCAAAGGGTCTCCTTGTGAAGAAATTTTATTCACCTAGAAGTTACCAAATTCATCGCACTTTATTTATGTGTGTAGTAGCCCAGTAGTTAGTTGATTTAAATGGAGTCATCTAGGGCAACCTTGACGCGAAGAAGCTGCTCCTTTAGTTGTTCTATACAAACGTATATTATAGATGGTCTTCGGCTCTCCGGTCTCGCCGGCATTGACCGTCCAGACCGATAGATCCGAGTTGAAGCGCAACAGGCCGAGGAGACTCGCGACGCGCCCCTCGGTATTCGAAGGTGTTCAAGGCTGAGAATGATGTGGCGAGGAAGAGAAGCATGAGGAAGCCAAGAAGATTTTGCTTCGTGTTAATACCTGTGCTGCTGCTGCTGCTGCTGCTGTTGTTTATGCAAAAGACGAAGGATACCGCATGAATAATACTACCGCTTCAATTTAAAAGCGAGAGAAACTGTATCACGAGAAAAGTCCTCCATGGAATGTTTGCTGTAATGAGAGCTGTTGTTGTTTTTTTTACAGAGCGATCATGTCGGAGCTGTACAACACGTTGTGTAGAAAACGGTCAAACGTTGAGAAAATTTAGTTGTTCATTACGCTCAAGACTGCGCTCTCCAGCGCAAAGTTCAACTCGATTTACTAGACTTTCGTGCCACGTAACTCCTACATAATATTACGCGTTACAAATAATTAAATCTAGAGATACTCCTCTCATATAAACGCCAAGGGCAAAAAACATTAAATCTAAAACGTAATAAATTACAGTTATTTAAATCTTTCAAGAAAAATAGCTAAACGTAATGAACATCGAGAGCTCCTGCTTGCATAGTGGTAAGTCCTATAATATATTCGATAATTGGATTATACATTTATATCACAGCGAATCCTTGCATAACAAAACACCAAGCAGAATTTCATTTATCATATTCAAAAGGAGATTATTACCGTAATTACGGCACGTTCAAAAGATGACGCAGCCCGACTAGAGACTCACCTGATATTTGCGTTGTTGCCAAAAGCTTTCCATGCAATTCGTGTTTGTGTAAACTCGACCCTAGAGTGTTATGGTTTAAGATAAAAACGGGGGGGGAAATACACACAAAACAGTTTTCTCAAAGTATGATCTTAAAACTTGCAGTTTCATGAGCTAACCTTTTATAGACTTTTTTCACTGAACTCTAAAAATCAGCGCAACATAAAAAAAAAGAAGTAGGATAGAGCATTGTGTCAAAATTAGGTTTCATAAACCTAAAAATTTGGATAGTTAGCCCCGTGTATATTAGTAGATGTAATATTAATTAATTTTATCAAAAATGAGTCGAAGGTTTCTATGAACAGTTTGATAACCAGTTTAAACTGGTATTTGATTTAAAGATATTAGCGAGTTGCGTAATTTCCTCGCATCAAGCTCGCTTGATTTTTTAACCGAGATGATTTTTTATTTCTTGGTACAGGCTTTACGGCAAAGCATGGCCTTGCGCCATTTCTTTTACACTGGCGCATTTTGACGATGACATAAGTTCATAAAAGGTCACTCACTAGTCACTACAGGACGGCCTCCTGGGTTGTCTGCAACGGGACAACTTCCTGAGAGGCCTCAATAACTACCGAAGCGAACTCTAGCTAGTGGACGAGGTTAGTGATCGTCCAAAAGCGATGGCCTCGATTCTCGGTGTCGGGGTGCCGTTGTCCGTCCCATGACCGGGAGTACACAGACAAAAAGTCAGACACAGAGATAGATAAAAATCGAGAGACGGCGCTGCACAGGTAGCGTAGTCCACCAAAGGACGAGTATTTACAACGACAGGTTGGTGCCAGGATTGACCCCAATTGCAGTGGTCCCTTTTTATTTTTGTTGATGCCCAAACCCCACTGGACATTCCTAACACTGCGCTACCGAGAGGCAGTGACCGCTGCTCTGATCAAACGTCTCATCGGTAGAAGTCTCGCTCGCCCCGGACGTTGATCGGAGAGAAAATTCTGCGATTAGGCAGCCAGCCAACCAAGGTCAATCCTCTCCTCCTTCTTGGTGAGAAATCTTGAAGATCCTCTCGCTGAAGTGTTCTTCTTTTGAAAACATCCTGCAGAAGGAGGAGGAGGAGGAGGATGAGATGGAATTTTATTCTAATGGTCTTATTAGAGCTGTTTCTTTTTTTTTGGTACTGATGATTCATAGTGTGATAAGCCGAACGAATAAGCAAGGTCACATCGAATGCTTGTACAACACATTATATTACCCTGGCGTGTAATACATACACGAATAAGTCTAATGGATAGCTCGTTTCAAAAGAATATTTCTATTAATTAAGAAAACAAGTTATGAGCTCTGAACTTATTTACTAACCATATCTATGAGCTCTATCTATCTATTTTAACCTTTTAATTCAGAATTTCTTATGGGCGTCTATCAAAATTAAGTAAGCTATGCCTTGATGAATTTTTGTTTGCTCAAATTGTTCTCCTTATCAATTGGTTTCCTTTTTTTTTGTATGCAGGTTGGTTACGAAGAGTCGTCGTCGGCGCTAGACGAAAGTAGTCGTTTCTGACCACTAGAATTGATGTTCATTTTGAAACAGCACCGCTCATAGACACAACGGCTATCATCATCGTCCACGCTAATATATCACCGAATGTATACATACTGTGTATGTACGCAAAACAGCCGTTTGCTTTTCATTCGCATTTTTATGTACAACGTTACCAATAAGCCTACAACAATAGCAAGTATCTTTTTACTAATTAAAACAATGGAATTTATATTTTTTAAAAACATCTATACAGGTCTCACATTTGAAATTAATGTATAGAATATTAAACTAGTGATCAAGTTGAACTATTTGCCCCAAAGCAGTGGTACCAACAGTATCCTGACAGCTCGTCGGATAAATTCTTTTCTACAATTTCGACATAATTACTACATGTTATCTTACATATATACGTCTTAAGAATAATATGATATAGTATAGTTGCGTGAAATCTATTTTAATTTATATAGAATCATACCTTTGTAGCGTTCCTTGATAGCTTGTTAGCGCGTTGAATCGTGTTAGCTTTTGAAGGGCGTATGTATTATATCTCAATTGTTACGTTTTAAACGAACCCTAACTAGTAATAAAGTTCTAAAAGCGCGTTTTATTAAAACCATAACATTGCAACCGAACGGGTAACATTGAATTGATAATCGATAGTGAAATCCTAAGGAGTAGAGTGGCTAGCGAACGCAATACTTGAGACAATGAGATGTCTTTGAAAGTATACAATCTAATGTTCAATGCATGAATTACAAAACAAAAGTTTGGAATACAATTCTATGCTTCCATTGGAAGTTTCATACACAGTGAAACTTAATAGGAGCAAGTTTCCTCATTGTGGAAATTTTTACAGGCATGGGTATCATGATAATTTCAATAAGGCACACTGATCCGGAGCCAACAAACCCTTCAACGAGCCCAACTAAATCGATATAAAGGCATACTTGTGTATCTCATAAGAACAAACTCGGAGCTGGTGTAGAGTGACAGTATCATTTTTTCGGTCTCGTAGGCAGAGTTTAAATACTCAGGTAACCAGAAAAAAGTCTGAAAGTGGGTTTACATAGAATTGAAAAATCGAATTGCCCGTGTGCTGGTCGGGCCAACAAAATCCGATATAAATTACAAAAATGTGACATTTCTGTAATTTATTATGGAAAGAACACATATGCAACAAATATTTTCGGACCAATATATAAATAATGCATTCATTAAGCAAGGTTACTATTTTACAACATTCATTGGCGGGAAAGTTTGAACATTCTGCTCTTCCAATCTTGGCTTGACCGGAAGTAGACCTTATGTCGTCATCAAAGTGAATGAATGACATTGAGTCAACTCGTCGTTTAGAGCCCCCTTATGGTGTAGCAGGTCACCCACCGGCCGAGGACAACCGCAAATCGGTGGCAGTAATTCCACCGAAAAGGCCTTGGCTGCTCAACGCTATCTGAAATACTATGAAAAGCTCTAGGATCCCATCAGCATACTATGCATATCCTCGTAACTGACCCACCGTTGCGGTTCTGCTAACTTAATGCACTGCAGTTAACTATGCGCATAGTGGTTCGTAGGCTCATCTTAGTTATATGCACTCTCTTGTTTGATTCTAGCGTACGACGATTCGTAATAAAGAAAGGTAATATTTTTCACTTCCGATGCTTGTTTTGGGTGAAGATACGGCTCCTTCTATCGGGAGGCTCCAAGCAGTATTGATGAGCGCAGTCAGTACACTGTAGCCAGCGTGCTATCGATTGATCGGCGGTGCGGCCAGCGAATGGTCAGTTACGCTGAGCTCCAATGAGAAACTAACCCAAGCGGAAAATAGTCTTGCAGAGGCTTGGCGGGTTTCTCTCTCCGTCTGTCGCTTCTCAGTCTGTCTTTCAATAGAGGCTATGTCCTTTATTTCGTCCCGGGCCGAACTTCGAAGGACACTCCGATATCGCACTTTGAAAAAGCCGAAATCTGACGGGATACTTTACTACAAGCGCCTCGCTTCGATTGGTATCCTAAACCAAAGCCCCCACTAGTGACGAATTTAAATATAGTACATTATCACTTACACGGCGCGTATTCGCTGGTGTATTTTTATGTGCGCGTTTTTTTCTTGCCTTTTAGCTGTGTTTTTATCGGATAAATATGTTGCATATATTAGACATAATAGCATTTATTAACTGAGGGAGTCGCTTTTTGTGTCAGCTCGAAACAATGCGCAGGGCCACTTTCATGAATCGTTTGTAGGCAACATTGACACTAGGGAATGAACTAACAGTAGACAAGTGGCTCGCACATGCGGAAGTGTGATGGAACATATTCGATGACCTGCACGATGGAAGAAAGGCTATTTCCGTGCATGATCGATACAAAAAATTCTGGCTCAAGAAAGAATAAAATGCGGGAAGTGCTCCGCACTGGTATTTCAGTGGCTTTAGATGATGCCTCAGTAGGCATAGAAAGGGGCTTCTCAGTAAGTTCCTTTAATGAAGTCAGACGCTCTATTAACTGGAAAGTTGGCTCAGCTCAAGAAACTGACTTTAGAAATTGGTGAACAAAGACCCTAAACGGGCGATGGAAGGCGTTGGGCAATGTCATTGCGTGTCTCCAGAAGCCCTGCGCACAATGAATAGGGAACTCCATTGAGCCATGTCAATAGCCTGAGTTACCATGCATAACAGGAACGTTAGCAAGTAAAAATATAAATATATGAAATTATATAGAATAATAATTCTATATAATATAAAAAATATGACTTCTAAAAATGAGTCTCTACATAAATCTTCTTCAAAGTCGGGCTTGGCTTCATTCAAAAGTGAAGAGCGTTCAGAATGAACAAATAGAATGAATGACCTTTTGTAAGAGCAATTTCATATGTATTTGCTTAGCATAAGGTATCTCCAAAATAATACTTTAGATAGGTGTTGTAAGGGCTAAAACCGCTTACACGTTTCTGCGCGCGGCTTTTTAATGAAGGCGTACTTCACATAATATTGGTTTCAGCAACTGAAGAAAAAACAGCCGGCAGGAATTTTCTGCATTAATTTAAGAGACTAATGCAGAGAAAAGGAAAAACATTTTTCATTATAGGCTTTTAACAATACAGGGCAATAATAACAATCCTGATATTGAGATATCTCAATTAGTCATGTATGCAATTAGATGCATTGAAACATTACTTTATTATATGCGAAAAGTGAATATATACGATAATTACTATATTGGGGGTTGCTCATTAAGTTCTTGCACTTAAAATTGAATAAACCGAAGTAAACGACAGTCGACACTCGATTTTCAGCAATATAGTTGTGTGGTTATGTTGCCTCTCTAACTAGCAGCTGCATATGCCTCATATTTGAAGAACCTAATAATAGAATTTTAAGTAACTTGAAAATATGCTATTAAATCCACCAAATTCTAATCGAATCTATAACAAATTTCACAAGATAATTTAAGCAGATATGAAGCTGTGCAGTTGTGTTGATTATAGAGTTTCGTGGTAACACTGACCAAGTCTTAGGGACAGGCTTGAACTAATGGACGACGATGTTAAACACCAATCGCAAAAACAATTTTTTTTTTTGTTGCACTTCGTATATGCAGGTGAATCGCTCAATATCTCAAGATGAGAGTAAGTGTTAAAGGTCATTAAAACATTTGGTTGGCGTAATATGGGTTATACGAGATTTATCAAACGAATTTAAGGGGTTTGTCAGATACCCTATAGACGGTATGAGGGCCAAACGAGCAGCGTGACATATATTACAGCTTCCCCCATATTTGAAGTACTTAACGCACCATCGTGGAAACCAAATTGCGATGGAATTGATGCATGACGATACGAGTGGCGATATGACAGTTTAGTCGGTTCGTCCCTTGCCACTCGTTGTTTTTCATCATACCCGAAACAAACAGATCCCCACCAGTTTCTCAGATTTTTTGCTCAGAGTTTTTAAGGTTGTTTCTAAAAGCCTCTGTTGCTAACAGCTCAGACCAACGACGTAGCAGCGGAGAGCCAGCTGGGGGATATGGGTCGATTGAGACGATTTGGGCGTTATACATTCCCGATGCTCTTTGGAGAAAGGAGGCTTCCACGCGGTTTAAGTGTGTAAGGCTCTCCACTGAGAGATCTTTACGAAGAAAGAATAATACGTTATTATCGGAGCTACCTTGGAGCCAAGCCAGCTGAGAGCCGCTGCGAAGGCCAAGCTACGAAGCGATTTGATCGCTCATGAGGCAACGTCGGGTTCTCGCACCTTTCGGTGATGAGCGCGGTAAAGCTACCGTCGCGGAGCAAAACAATTTTAAGTACAAGAACCGGTTATCATAGGCAAGAGGTGACCTCACAAGGTACAAGCTATTAGCGGCCACCTACTTCCCCTTGTAAACTTAATCCCCTCCGTCTCAGTCAGGTTCGCCATCAGCCCCAAACCTGTGGCTGCCGATGGGGCCGAGCCTGAACTTACAAGGTTATCTTACCAAAATTGAAACCAAAACTGGACATAGTTTTTTCTTTAAACCAGGCCACTTGTTTGTCTCAAAGGCGAAAGTTCGGCTATTTTGTTGTTATTATGGTGATTCTGTAGAATTACGGCACGAAGGTTGAGCACATTCATGGAATCACCCACTTCAACCAGCATGCGTATGAGTTTCTTCCTATGCCCGAATGGAATGTTAGCTTGAAGTTAACGAACACCGCGTACAGCGTATTGGTTGACGCAACCAATGCGTTCTTCACGTCTGCTATTAGAATTCTGCTCACCGTTTTTGTGGAGTACTTTTCCTGAACCCGTGTTGCTCTGTTGAGATGGCATGGACGCTTTCTGAGTAGCTGTTCATTGTTTTTGGTCAGCAAGCCGGAAAGTAGCTAATAGAAAACACTTTTCCTCGTTATTTTCTCTCATAATATCCGTCCGGTTGGGTCGCCCTTGCTTTTAAGGATCGCTAACAGGGTAGCATTTTTTCACCTAACTAAACGTGTAACACTATGTTGCCGATGGTACATTCAAGATACTCAATTCTAGAATCTATCTAGCTAGGCTGGCGGCTTTTTTGCAGCGTAGGCTCCCATGACCTTCTATAAGCTTCCGCACAACTTTTGTAGAAAGATATCACATTAAAACAACGTGAGATCTTCTATTCCCATGAAAACGGGCATCACATACGCTATCGTATTCATTAACGCAAGCATATCCGAGAAATGGTTTACGAGGGCGAAGATGCTAATCGGACAAGCCGCCAAGCTGTCGAGGTACGTCAACCACTCTTATAATTGTCATTGTGCATCGACAATCCAGCGGGTCTCCAGCCGTGCTAGATATCTACCGTAACGATGTTGCGGTGCGCTAATCACGACAGTGCGTACGAAATTTAAAAAACCTAATGAAGCCTTGACTACTTGTACTATGATTTAACCTCGAGGCTGCAAGAGGTAGAAACGCATGCAGAAACACACGTGTTTTAGGATGGTCTGAAATTGATAACCGAAGTAGAAAGAACATTTTTTACTTCCCCCAAACCCGAAAGAGATTTTTTAAAACGGACGGATTTACTTTTTTTCCAAAAGGTAATAACCCGGTGCGAGGTGTGCTGATAGCTAAACCGGAATCCCAGGAGGCATGATACGCTCGATTTGGATGTGGTGCAAAAACAACCCTTTGTAGGATAGGCTGTACTTCAGGGCTCTCTGAAAGCCCCCAAACAGTGACGTAATCTGTTTGGGTGATATTGTACTTATTTTACTCAGACCACGCCGGCACAGGCGATGCCTGCTGTTGTTTTTAAGGGCTACCAACTTCGCGGTGCTCTTTAGAGGGGTTTTGCATGATTGTAACAACCAATGTGAACGGCGCATCGCGGGAGATGTAAGATTACCTCCTATAGACCTGTATTAGGCTTACTCTAACAGCTGGCCGACGTTCAGAATTCTTGTACGAGATCAGCACGGTCACACGTAGACGCTTCGTCGTAGCCAAGAGGAGCGGCTTACTACAGCTAATCGCGTCATCAGTGATTATAGTACAGCGAGGGCCTAGTCAAGACGCCCTTTTAACCGCTTTCTGGATACGAGGCTGAAGAGCTGCTTACATAAAACGAAACTAGGATTCAAGCAATCCGTTCTGCTCACGATGCTAGCAAGGATAACACGGGAGACGCTGGGGCAGTTCAAGAAGGTAAGGGTCTGATGGGAGCCCTTGGAGTGGCCACGTTTCGAGGACGCTAACTGATCATAAACGCGAGAAGTGTACGGGATTGTGTTGGATAACACAAGTAGGTAGTACACGCAATTTATATCTCTTCTGTCACTTCAACACATGAAATTTCGGTAAGATTTTCAGCATTCTCTTTACGTAGAATAGTATAAAAATATCACACAGGTTAGTATTTTTTTAATTAATTAAGAACAACTCTATATGTAATTCGACATAATAACATATATCTTTATATAAGGTAATAAAAAGGTAAAGTAAACCAGCTCCGAAAGGCCTGTCCACAAATCTCGCAGTTTCGACAACGCCTTCACGAACTGCACTTACATTTAATTTATTTTAAACAATTACATAAACAACGGTAATTTTATTTACCACAGATTGAGTTGGCGGTATTCCATCATTTTGCGAAGACCGTCGTATTAACGCACGATCAATTTCTCTTCCGTTTTGCACGCAGCTGCTGCTTCTGTTATCAGGTGGATTATGCTTCGAAGTACCTGGTTCAGTGTAGTCAAAAGGTAGTCATACAAATACAAACTCAAACCGGAGGGTGTCTTTTAAGATACAAAATAGAAATTTCTAGCCTCCTCATGTAGATCGACTAATTAAGGCCAAACATAAATGACCTGTTCGGTAGGGTACACTCCCTTCAGGATTATACGACATGCGCCTTTATAATTCGACGACAAATACGTGTAAAGTCTTATTTAAAAGTCCGTATCCTGCATTATTGGAAGACAACTCATATAAGAATCCATTTCTTTTTCATTTATCTAAGTAATAACAAGTTGAACACGAGTAATAACTCAAGTAACAGCTTACGTTATATATTTTTCTTATTAATAACATAAAAATAATTCAAAACCCAATTATTTATAATTAGGCTTTGAAGTCATGCATTATAATGTTCGTTTAAATAATAGTAGTTGTTTTTTGTATATGTAGTTTTCAAATCGTTAGACATATCGAGTAAGATAAAGTTTCTGATTCATATAGAAACATGCAGGGGCTCCACCCTTGATAACACCGTATTGACCGAGAATGATTTGGCAAAATAAAATCTACGATCATATCTAGAGCCATATGCCGTCCTCTTTTACATAGTAAGTTTGGGAGGCCATTGTAGCCTTCCAAACCTATTTATATAGCAAATGTTTTCAGTGCGACGCAAGTAACTGAACACTTAATAAGGCCCGTTGGACAACACTACCACTGGCTAACACCATTTAGTAACATCATACTCCTTACTACTGTTTAAGTAGGTGCTGTTATAAAAATCGCAAACAACAAACAATCATGCCCCCGATATATTAGCACATATGGTATCATTTTCTTGCCCCAAATCACGCGTAAGTAGTATTGAGTCCAGTTGAATCCACGGATTCAGATAGTGAAAAGGGGCCGGGAAGGTAATACTAATAATGGCCCATAGTTACACATAACAGACTCCTACGAAGATCCGAAGCGCATCAAGCGTCGTAGAGTCGAAGGCCCCGTCCATTTCCCTTTGACAAACAGTTTCCAATATATCGCAGGGATAACGTCTCGTTTAATATAATACATGCTCCATCGTTCTTTGCTTTGATCAATGGGGAAAGTTTCCATGGGTTCTGAGGTGAAACCATCAAACTCTGTAACAAAGTTAATGTAGACAAAAATATCATGCATTAGTAATTATAACCGTAAGTCCCGCCGCAACCTAATGTTATCTCCTGCTACTGATTTAACATGAAGATCCGTCTCTTTCTAAAATTTCGCTTTGAGAAAAGCTAGTTTGCCATCTGTAATGGTCTTATGGTGCCAAAACCTATTTGAGCGGATGTAATTTTTAGAACGCTCGTCAAGCATTCAATGTTATGCCGTAAGTACACAAAGAAGGTTCATAGTGCGGTTCGTAATAACTTGAGCCTAATTGCAAACCGAAGTTAATTTTGATGTCCTAAGGATGCCGTGCCCAACAAGCGGTTCTTAAACAATTTTATTAATCGCTTAAAGGAAAAACTCAATGCACGCTAGCCATGCCCATATAATACAAATGCAAGAATACAAGCTACATGTAATAAACACGAACAAAGAATTATTAAGCGCATTTCTAGATTCGGTTAATTAATGGAAGATAGGTACAGATTGATTGTTATTTGATGTCCTCTCTCTAAAACAAGATATTTACCGGCAAGGATACACTTATTGAAGCCAGTAGTAAGTGGACAAGATGTGTATCCGTTATAATACGCTTTGATGTCTTTGCCAGAGTTAAAGGCCCTCACATTTTCATCTAATATGGCCAATGAGGCAGCGACTGCTGCGGCAGTTTTTGGAAGGTGCGCGGTACAGTCGCCGATGGCAAACACATTCTTGAACGTGTTGTGTTGGAGCGTTCGCCTGTTAATATCGACGAAGCCTGCGCTGTCAGCTAAAGGACTCTTTGCAGTGGCCTCTACAGGAAACATCGGTGGGGTGACATGAAGCATTTCGTAATCTACTGAAACTCGTTTTTTCACATCTCCCTGTGTCTGCTCAAAGATAGCTTTTTGCTGACCTGGTTCGACCTGCACAAGCTTGTGGTGAAGGTTTACTTTGATGCCCTTTTTATTGGCAACCTGCCATAACGAATCGGCGTACTTCTTCACACCAAAAAGTACCTCGCTAGCTGTATTATAAATAAGATTCGCCTTATCCCGCTTTCCTTGCTTTCGTAGATACTCGTCGCTTAAATAGACGGCTTTCTGTGGAGCACCAGGACATTTGATGGGCGTCGATGGGTATGTAAAGACAGCATTGCCATGCTTGAAGTTGCGTAACGCACTAAAGGTTTTTGTCACCGTTTCGGGAGTGTAGTTAGAACCGACATTAGGTGTTTTTAAAGCTTCGATAAGGCCGGGAATTTTTGAAAAAGCTGGATAAATTCCGGTAGCTACGATAAGAATATCGTATTTGATTATTGTCCCAGAGTCTGTTATAACAAGATCTTGTATCGGCTCAAAACTAGATACGCTCTCCTTTATCCACTGCGCATAGAGCGGTATCACCTAAAAGAAAAGCAGAGAATAGGAATCAAAGTGTGCAGCAAATACAAGACAAGTATCGATGTTAGCTTCAGTCGCATATACGGGACTTCCCGGGAAGTTCTGTGTACGTGTGTATATATATATATATATATATTTAAAACGCAGACACGTTACATGTCGATTTTGATAACCGCATTTAGTACGGAAAATTAAACTAAACTGGCCTATATGCCCTAGATAGTCATGCGTTAAATTCCTTCTATCATTCATCAACTAAATCAACTGGCAATTATTTAACACATAGCATTTAATACATAGTGTTTTCATAAACGTTTTTAAGATTCAATCCAGTTGTTTTCAGGTACCTTTCGCATTGGCAGGCGGCATTCGTTCAGCTGCTTAAGTCCGACACCAACAAAAGTGAAGTACGGCTGATAGTAGTGAAAATCGCCGGGTTCAACGACGATGGTCTTGAACTTGTTTCCGAGAATGGCAGTCGCGCCCAAGCCACCTGAACCTCCTCCTACCACAAGGAGTTGACAATGCTTTACTAGGTTCGACGACGGTGACGACGACGACGACACGGAAGGAGTGGCCTTAGAGCGCCACGCATTGAGGACAGTGCGACCGATCATCGTTGGCTTATTGTAATGATTTTTACACAGAGGCGAAATACAAGTTGCCGTACACAAGCTTCTAACTGCCTTCTGCTTTAATCGAACGTTCGCTTGCAAAACGGTACTATACTCAAGTGCCGCAGTGTGACATCAGTTAGCTTTAATGTGATAAAGGAATTAAAAAAAATGATCTACTCAGAAGAAGGTCTTAAAAATGCATCCTAAGGGTTCACACTGGCTCATCGGTAAGCTAAAGTCGAAAATAAACTTACCGTAAAAATTACGCTATTTAGTCAGGATACAATGCCGGTGTTTCTGCCGGTGGTAGCCTTTGACTAGGTTGATGGTCTCACTGTACTTGAAGCTTGGCACACCTCATTTCATATATAAATATGACAACACAAACATTAACATCATAAAGTAATTTATTAATGAATAATTCACTAAACATTATCCAGAATGAGCTAACTATACGTTGTCAATATTATTAAATTTGACATAGATGTGGCATCAATCTCAGCAGTTACTACATCAATTGTTTTCTCTCGCTAATATATAAATGACATCTACTCATGGAAATATAAGGCAAACTACGCTTAACCAAGGATGCTGTTTTTTCTTGTAGAGCTAGCACCACTTGCATGACTCACCCAACTAAGATATATATATATCGAATTTTTTGTTCGTATGATATTATGAAGTGTATTTTGTTATTCCCTAAGCGATTCTAATAACTAGGAAAGCGCTTATCAATAACTTGAACAACAAAAAAAACCACAGAGCACTACTGTTGCGAGCAAATAATCTATACCATAATTGGTTGTTATTATACAGCAGCAGAGTAATCATACAGGATATTTTAATAAATGCAAGTTTACATAAACGGAGATTGCTTTCATGTTGTTCATGTAGCAATAAAACGCATAACAGAAAGAAAGAAACCAACTTCATCGGAAGCAATTGGAATGATATGTTTTCGATCCTCAAGTTGCACGCTTTATGTTTGAGTTTTGGGTCCGGTATCTAAATGAGGTCGAAATAACAATCATTAACAAGAACGCGATTGTATATATTAGCTATACAGAATGATTCTTGCCGCGCAAATACGATTCCCCGGAGCCTTCACGATGGAACTTTATTAATCATACTTTTGTTATCATTGGCACATATTGCGGATCAACCTTAATCTCTATACAACGGGTTCATTTAAAAGTATTAGTTTATGCCGTACTTTTTTTTTTAAAGAAACATAGCGCCAAATATCACAATTGGCATTAACAGCTCACCAAATGGACGCGCTGTTGTGCCACTATCAACAACAGATAGATGGTCCATAAACGATCATAGTCTTCCTTCCTTAAAAAGACACAGCATTTGTCTGTACGTAGCCTTCACACTCATTCGAGTAGCGTACAGTCTATTAATAGCACTTGCTATAAATCAGACTCAACACAAAATGTTTTCGCTACAAAGTCATGTATGGCCTCACAGTTCGTAAACGATAACAACATTTGATGATGTCATTTGATCGTTTACCAACAGGAACTAACACTATAGCTGCGCCGGCTACGGCGACCTTTGTTGTCCTTCGACTTAAAGGATCAGTCGTGTGCCACTGATCTAACTGCTTCAAACTTCAGCTCAAAAACATAACCAAGACCAAAATGGCTAGCATACGCTTTCTTGTATTGAAGAAACGATTCAAAATTTGATCGCGTTGACTATAGGTGGAGTAACACTTGTTTCATAGATTCTACTAGCGAATATGTGGTCCAAAGACTTTTTGATGGAGGAAAGAGCAGAACGATATGGATTTATGGACAGTTAAAACAGCAACAATGCGGAAACAATGAAGAAATGGTTATAGTCAGAAGTGGCAGATAGGTTGGAAAACTGGAGACCGTCGCTTATTCCAGACTATTAAGTGTAGACTCGATGACAATCTCGCGTATCCCAGCATGCAGGCATTGGTATCATGCTTTACACAATCTTAATACGGTTTCACCCAGCTGTGGACAAGTGAGGCAGTTTTACACACAGACCCCATTAAATGGACTACATTTACACATTTTTCGACGATACTTAAATGCCATCAATTCAAAGCATGAAATGAATGGCAGCAACGAACAAAGGCCAGCTTAACGGAAGCGACTTGATTTTAATTTGGCAAATAACTAAAACTAACAAAGACGCCAGGAAATGTGTCTTGTTGATTTTTGCATAGGCGATTTCACAGCAGAAACTATACGCTCTACATGTGGATACACTTATTTTACAATATGGAATAATAGTTCACTTCCTTCCTAACTGTCAGCAAAAACATTCTTTTAATGATGATTTTGTTGAATGGTACTCTAGCTTTGATCTTTTACTAGGCCGTCCTTTATTGCGCTTATGTAATTACAGGTGCGTCATACATTGATTAAAGGTATGATGATAATAATATTAAGAACTAGCAGTTATCACAGTTTCCATAACCTAATAACCCATTTTATGCAAGCCAATTTTAAATTTTCCCGCCATATGACGTCACAGCCAATAGGGTTTCACCACGCGGGCAGCTGACACGCCAAAGAAGCCGGTTGGTTTGTTTAGTCCGTAATCAGCACCATTTGGACGAACAGCCTTCAAGGCAGCATAGCGTTGTTCTGAGTGTGCTGAAGTTTAGCCAGAGTAGCCTCGGAAGGTGCGTAATTAAGACTGGAGCTCGAAAATGATGAGGTGTGTCTTTTTGTTGATATCTGTCTTGATATGTAGGGCGGCGGCACTGTACGACTCACGGGACGACGTTGTTGAGGTATGTGCATTTGCAGTGCAATCCTTAGATCTCTAGCTCCATTGGGAAGCATGGATGGTTGTGTATTGACGCATCGCGCTCCAAGGGATGGTGTTTAATGCGCAATCCCTTCTGTTATTTCTGACTGTTGTCACGTATAAGCAGAAATCCTTAATCCTAAATGCATCTGCGTAAACTTTTTTCTTATACAGCGATTTTATTTATAGATGCTATGTAGAGGGTTTAGTCAAAAGTACACGTTGGCTTAGCGAAACTAAACTCAACCTGCAATAAGTATTTTGTATTGTATTATTGTTGTGTAGCAAAAGGCATTTTGGGTCACTTGAATATAGAGAATTCTGCATTGCTTGACTGTTGTGATACGATATATGCGCGTTAATGCAACTCGGTGGAATAGTTACTCGTGTAAACTAGGGCCACGAACATATTTGGAAACGGCGAATGACCAAAATCCTATCAGAGTGGTTTTACCCGTACTAGTGCTTCTTTCGGAGAACTGCTTCATGGGTCTAAATGAACGCTTTGGGAAATAGTTATCTCGCATACGTTTGTCCATTTTTGGATTACTGAACAATTAAGCAAATAAAGGGCTCGATGCATTTAAGACTAAGTTAGAAAGATTTTGTTTAGAATTATTGGTTCTGTTTTGTCTTTGTTGTTAGTTTTATTGAATATAACATCCATGCTTTTGCGCACGTGTACGGCATGGCCCGTGATTCTACGCCTTTTTATTTTGCCCGTGAATTACACCTTTATTAAACCTTGATTTTACAGAACAAAAACACAAGCAATAAATCACCCTTATATATATATATCATTTCTAATTAAGAACTACAACACCTTTGATTCTTAGTGACTTGTAGGCCAAGTTGGCCCCTAAATGATAATGATCCTTTTGATTTTACTAGTAGAGTTCAGGAATATATTTCGAACGTGAAATGATTTTTCGTAGATTTACGGCAAAAACACGATTGAGAACGACAAGTCATTAAAAATCATGTTTTGCCGCATAGAACATGTGACCGCTCAGCTGATTAGTTAGACAGTGTCAATACAAGCTGACAGCGTTTTACCTAGGCCAGGGCTAAATAGTTGGCCTAGTTTGTTCCTATCGGTTTTTTTACGTCTTTAATAACATCGCGTTTCAAGAAGTTTCGACATAGTAATTGAGATAATACTTATCTCTCACAGCTGACAGACAGCAACTTCCGAAATCGGGTGCAAAACAGTGATGAAGTCTGGATTGTCGAATTCTTCGCCCCGTGGTGCGGTCACTGTAAAAATCTGGCCCCTGAATATAAGAAAGCAGCACGAGCTCTCAAAGGCGTTGTGAAAATTGGAGCTATCGACGCGGACCAACATAAATCAATCGGTCTGTTATTACCATTGATTTCGTAATATTTAAAGAGAATCGGTGATAATCGGAATCTGATGGTCTTAAAAAATAATGCTTGGAAGCTTTGTTCTTCCGAAACTAGTTCTTCTCTTTTGCAAGATAAAATCAGTTCAATACAATATCTCTTGCTAAACAAAATTCTGAATTGATAAACCGTGTCCTTTAATAATCGTACTATTCTTTCGTAGGTATCGGTATCATTTGCTGGGTTTTTCTATTTATCTAATCTGTATTTGATTGGTCCTAAACAGGTGGTCAATATGGAATTCGTGGATTCCCAACGATCAAAATATTTATTCCTGGGAACTCAAAACCCATCGAGTATCAAGGAGCACGTACCGCTGACGGACTTGTTGACGCTGCCCTGAGAGAACTGAAGAATGTTGTCAACAAGAGGCTTGGCAGAGGAAGCTCTTCTAGCGGTTCTTCTGGGACAGGAGGATCTGAAAATGATAAAGATGTTGTGCAACTAACCGCAGAGAACTTCAAAAAGCTGGTCCTTGATTCGAAAGATCTTTGGCTGGTTGAGTTCTTCGCACCATGGTGTGGTCACTGTAAAAATCTTGCACCACACTGGGCTAAAGCGGCCACACAGCTGAGGGGTCAAGTGAAACTCGGTGCGGTTGATGCTACTGTGTACCAAGAACTAGCCCAGGAATATGGCGTTCGCGGATATCCTACTATCAAATATTTCCCGGCTGGACCAAAGGATCGGTCATCTGCCGAAGAGTATAACGGTGGTCGAACTGCCGATGACATCGTTGCCTGGGCATCGGAGAAAGCGCTCGAAAACGCTCCACCGCCTGAAGTAATTCAGCTCACAAATGAAAAACTACTCATCGATGCATGCACTGATAACCAACTATGTGTGGTGGCCGTTCTACCGCACATACTTGACTGCCAATCGGAATGCCGTAATAACTTCATCACTGACCTTAAAAGCCTCGCGGAGAAATTCAAGAAGCAGAAGTGGGGTTGGTTGTGGTCCGAGGCCATGGCTCAGCCGAAACTCGAGGAGGCCCTAGAAATCGGCGGTTTTGGCTACCCAGCTCTAGCTGTGGTCAACTCGCGCAAGATGAAATACTCGCTTATGCGCGGCTCCTTTTCTTTCGACGGCATCAGTGAGTTCCTTCGGGAGGTGTCCTTCGGAAGAGGCCGTAGCGCACCTGTAGCGGGCGCCAAACTGCCGAAGGTCGAATCGATCCAAGCTTGGGATGGTAAAGATGGCAAATTGGAAGAACCAGAGGATATTGATCTATCTGATGTGTCTCTTGAAGACGATGAACCTAATCCGGCCAAGCGCACCGAGCTTTAAAAAGGCGTCTTGGTCATGAAAGCGTATACCAACAGCATGATAATTAGTCGAAGTTTTAATAAGACACCAGACTATTCCACACCGATGGCCACGCTGGTCCAGCACAGTACATGGCCACACAATATTATATTCTGTGCAGCAGATTAGCAAACTAATCTTGCGTAGTAAAACGTTGAACTGTTAAAGCAGTTCTGACAGCGTAACACGTTTTCCAAGCTTTGTCAACCAGTTGGGAATATATTACAATCCACTTGATCCTCAATCCGTACAGCTCCTGCCAATGTCTACGACAACGTAGTTCTACAACGTTGTTGTAAATCTACAAAGTCGTGGAGCACGGTACCATTGTAGTTTTGTAATTAAAGTTTTATAAAAAAAAAATGGAAGAGATAGCTCTCGCGTGGAAAGTTTATACTATTATCGTGGGTATAATAGGGACACTGAATATCGTGGCACAGATATGGAGCGCAGAGACGCTGTTTCCAGACAAGCGTATATATATATATATATATATTATATGTAAATAAAAGTATGGAGAGGCGGTATAGGGGTGATACTTTGTTTTCATTCATTATTTATTTCACATGTGATCTTTTTGTAGGTATTTACAACTTAAACGACGTGGTGAACACCCGGGTCACCGACACATATTAATAAATACATCATCAAATGTTATACCCCTCCCCAATCCTTTAGCTATCCGCCGGACTGCCTGCTACAGTCTCGCTGACGACAATTGCATATGTTCATTTTTACATTGAGATGCTGTTCTAGAGGGAGGTTTCTATACGAAATAGGAAAGTTGCCCAACTCTCTCTACGCATAGCAGTGCTACAGTTATTTGCGTGCTTGCTTGGAAAAAATTTAATCAACTTGCTCACGCAGTGCATACAAGAAAGTGAAGGGCTAGCCGCAAAAACTACAGCAACAAAATTACTATTATATACTACAACAAACGGGAAAAAGCCAGGCAAACTAATTTAGTTTTCCTCGTTGTCACGGTATCTGCACAATGGCCGAAAGAAGCTTGGAAAGCCCTCTCACTTTACTCCTCGCCAAACAAGTCACAGATCCCTTCTGCCGGATCGAGCGTATAATTAAAGTCGTTTTCGCTAGGCGCAGGTGAGAGTATGACAAACGGCGGTGGATTTGACGTTAATAGTGAATCGTACTCAATCAATGCCTGAAAAGTATAGGACAAAAATAAACAAAAACGTTTGTTGTAAAGCTTGACATGATGCGTAAGATACTATTGAAAGCAGATGGCAAATTTACTAAATAGTAAGTTTGCCATCTCGTTGTGGATTTGAGATGGTAAGCTGCCACAATAAGACATGCCGTTCATAACGAATGAGTGTAAAATGGCAGTAGTACCTTAACACCCTGAATTTTGTAGAGTACATAGATAACTACTAGCTTTATAAGATATATAGTGAATTTATCTGTGTTCATATATCCCTAATAAAAATACTGAAGCAGGGTGAAAACGAAAAAATTGTGTTAAAATACCCTCAGAATATCGTGCGGTTCCTCCTCGCTGGGGACCTGTGTACTGCCGATAACAGTTGTATCGTCGTCGTCGTCGTCTGTCTTCTTGACCTGCTTTCGCAGTTGACCTTCGTTCGCCGCTGTTGAACTTCTCCGTTTGCGGACAGGGGTCTTAAACAAAAATCGATAGTGAGTGAGGGTGGTTAGAAAGTTAAAGATGCCGTCCTTCCTTGGATGGCTTCGACGCTACTAAAAACCGACTAAAATATTTCCTAGTTATTGCCGTCCCAAAACATATATTTATGTGCGTCATGAATTTGTGAGCTGCTACTGTTACTTTCGAGGATAATACGATCGCCATACTTTCGGAATTGGCCTATTTTTGTAAATGGACAATCTGGATTCCGCAAATCGTTAAAAAAGTAGTACTTTTCTTACAGATTATTTATTATCCTCTACCATAGAATAACCTATAAAACGAGGCTTAAATTAATTGGATATTTCTGATAATGAATATTGTAGCCTGAAAATCAACAAACAGGGGCTTAGGGGCAACTTTTATCATATTCCAGATCAGGATACATAGTTAGTTAACGTGACAATAAACAAAAAACACCATATATATGTATACATATATATAACCTATTTATAATTATCTAGTTCTCATTGTTGCTCAGCACACGAGCGATACCTGCTGTTGTTCCTCTTCAGGTGGGTCAGTTCGTACTTTTTTAGCTGGGCTAAGTCGTGCGGCTTCTGTGTCAGTAAGTGTCTCCTTGATTAGGCTGTCTAAAGCGTCGCCTACATTTTGATCTGTTTCGCCGTTTCCACCCGTCGAAGTTTCGTCATTATTTCTCTCGAGTGTTGCTATATTACTCGCCAGTGCGTTCGGTTTGCGATCAATGAGATGTACGTCAATCGGGCCCATATCGCTTCGGCATTGTACCCAGAACCCATTGTTTGTTTTATCCCTAACCGAACGTGGATCAATCACCTGTAAAGCAGAAGAAGAAACATTTAAGTAATACATGCATTATTTTAGTATTTTATTTGTAATAGACTTTTTGTGACATAGTTGTAAGGTAAAAAGTATGCGACACAAGACCTCAGAAGGAATCTCCTTCTGTCATTTCCCTATATTAAACGAGAGAAAGAAGAGTATAGGTAACGCTAAATAGTTATACGTCAACTCAGAATTTTTTTAGCTCTATTAAAACAAGCACCGTGTTACTTCGTATGTTATTTAAACAATCCATCAAACTCTCATTTATCTAAAAAAAAATAGCTTAAAGCCTTCCAAAAGGAACAGATTAAAGAAAGAACCAAATATGCAACAGCTCTCATTCAAAGAATAGGTTACCGATTTTACCAAAACGCAACCGTTAATCTAGATAACAACGATGATAGTTAATTCTTTTATCAAAATTTAAGAAGCTTTTTTTTTAACATGAAAACTTCTAACTCTTTTCAATTGGCGAATATCGGAAAAAGCCATTCAAGGGTGGCTTTTTACCTTTACTGCTGTGTCTAAAGGTCCCTGCAGTGTTAACAAGCTTTCGCCACCCATCACATCCCATAGCTCACGGTACGTTACGAAGGCCTTTCCTCTGTTTGATATATCCTCTCTGAAAACAAGAATATAATAATAAAGAATCCAAGTAGGCGTATACATGCATTACAATGTGGCGTAATAAAAAATTTAACAACATTATACAGAAACACTGGAGGGTCCCAGCACTGACAAAGGGAAAAGATGCACGCTTAGATATAACTTATCCTAAACATTAAAATTACAAACAATCTTGTGTATAATGAGAATGATGGTTAGAAATTAAGTAATGGCTGGCTAAAGCCGCTATTTTACACTAAAAGCTCCAATTTTTTTTATTTTATACACAAAATTGCACGTTTTACTGAAGAAAATAGAAATTAAGAAAAAGTAAACCAGTTACAAACTTACCGAATATTGAGAATGGACTGTTTCACCTGCTTTAGATGTTCATCTAACGCCTCTTCTACGTCTTGTTGCTCTTCCACCTGCGCCGTGAGCTCGATGCGTCGCTGTGTCAATTCCTCCGTGTTACATCCAGGACCGCCGCCCCTACATAAAAAAGCAAAAAACGAAGCAGTAAGGAGCGTTTGATGCACGTAAGATTTGGAAGTACACAGTTTTGTTTCGTTAGTCCTCTAACGTAGTTTCAAAAATAACTGGTCGGAAAACATCGTAGTTCTGATGCTGCACAGTAATACATACATATTATATAGCATTTCAACAGTTTCTAGCATACGAAAAAGATCACTTACTTCCATATAATAGAGTTTTTAGTTCGTTTCTCAATTAGCCCGATTCCTTCCAGTACGCTTGTAATATCGTATATTCTGCGCTTCTGCCGAACCTCGAGAATGTCCACAGCCTAAACAATTATAAAAAAAGCTTAGCCTCAATTTATACTTGAAATACGAAGTAGAGTAAAATTGTGGTATTGAAAAATTTATAAATAACCATTTCTTAGAATTAAAGTAATCATGCCGAACTCACAAGATGGAGCAACATGTAATGTTTATTCTATCAAGTCATTCGATTGCTGGGATTTGTTATTTTAGGTTAGTAATTATAACTAAGCCACGTTTAGTTGAAATGTTGGAGTGAAAAACGTTCCGGAATTGCTGTTCTTACAGTCTGAGCTATTGTTGGCGTAAAGTAGAATTTCGTCTACGTGAAATCAGTCGAGCATCTATGAATAAGTAGCCCATGTTCGAATCTGGATATCCACTAAACAAGTTCACACTGATTTTTTCTTCAAGATCTCAACGATGAGGAATGAGCAACAGCGTCTCATCATTGAACTCTATCACCGCCAGGAGATTAAAAAAAATTTAGGTGTTGAAAAATACAATAGCTCTTTTTGTGATATTAGACGATACTGACGGTCTGTTTTACTTCTCGTAAGATACTTGATACGAATCTTTGATAGTAACGCTAATCTGAACGACAGTAAGAATAAACATTAGGCAATGTAACGGTAATGATTTTGTCTGCAACCGCATTTAAAAGACGCGCACTTGCTATCAAAAATTAGTAACGTACTTGAAGTGCTACGCCTTTCTTATCCTTAAGTAAATATATAGTTATCTTATTAACAGGCATAAAGTGCACTAATGGTTAACAAGGTTACGCCATCTCTTAGTTCGCTGCCTTAACTGCTGTACAGGGTGGTTCATGAAAGTGTCAAATTTGTTCCTCCCAGAACTCCATGATCAACTGTACGTCTTATTGTGATTATTGATGTTCGACTCACATCTTTACCTTGCTTTCTCTTTATTGATTTTTCTGTTGACCCTAAACAAAACAACATTGTAGTGAGTGCCTTTGTGTTAGGATTTCGCCCCCGTATATTTCTGACCGGCTAACCAAAGTAAGTATTAAAAGGTTCTTTTGCTAAAACGTTTCCTGCTGAAGATACATTCGTTTTTTGCACAGTGCCACAATGCACATTGCTGAAATCTATGTGTTTTGAGTTTTACGTCGGTGCCGCCGTAAGGCTGGTGGCTCCCTGCACGAAACGAAGTATGTCTATGCCGGAATTCGAATCCAGATCACCACGTGTCCCTAAGATTAGCAGGCAAATACGTTACCCACTAACCTATTACGGGAACTGCTACATGAAGGCTACCCCGTGATCTTCCGCTTAGAACGGCTGCAAACCCCTTCATAACACAATTGTTTGTGGCGGGTGCGCCGTCCAAATCGAACGTCGCTGACTCTAAGCGTCAAGATGAGGTGGTTTGTTGACAAATATGACTACACCTGGTCGAGCGTTGCTGTTGATGGCGTTAATTTCCTTTAGATCGGGGCTTCCTTCAGTAGTACCGTGAGGATCGCCCCCGCCCATCTGGCGTCGTTCTCATGTCAGGGGTGAAATTTGAACTTGGCGGCTTCATTCGGGTCCAAGACGCGGCCAACCCAAATTTGAATCGGCTCCCGCCGAAGTACCGGTGACTAGTTGGGGTCAAATCAGAACAGAAAACGATGCTTGAATCATAGCTACGTACCTGCTTGAGATCGAGTATTCCATCTTGAGCACCTTTGAGAAGATCCACAAACTTCGTAGTTAACAAACCAAGCGATTTATCCGCTCGGAGAAGATTAGGGTCCGCCGCCATATTCAATGTTGCTGTCTGTGAAATGTTCGTTCGTTATATTAGCTCGGCTTAGTTCACTGGTTAGCCTTTAAGGAATTGGACCGCCGGAGTACCACAATCCACCCGTACGAACTCGTTCACTGGCCGATCTAAAAATGATAAAACTCAAAACTTCCCGCAGATGAGTCGTTTCAATGAATACTTTGTTGTACTATAGACATAACTTGAAATCGACTTTGATAAAACGCTTCTTTCAAACAGCAGATCTCGCCGCCCGCGCAGTAGAGCGATGCGTTCATTGTGCGATGGTATTTTGAGCTCATTGGAGAGAGCTAGATAGCAGGAGGCAGCTTAGCGGTTAGTCAGTTTGTGGCGGTAGCTGTGAGTGCTATGCGAGGTGCGTGCCTTCAATGTGCGAACTTGAAATTGTTGTTCTATCGACAGTATTCAAAAGTGTTTATTATCCAACGAAGTAGACAAATTCACAGACGCGCAAGTGACACAAAGCAAGCCGACACAGGAAATGTAAATGCTTTTTGGTCATTGCGACCATGGCCATTGAGCATTTTTACTTCTAGTAGGTGAAATATCTGTTTATAACATCTTAAAAAAGGCTGAAATTTAGAAAATTGTTTGCCTTAATAGCAACATCGTAAGCCACATTATCTGTGTTTAGTTAAAAGTGCTATTGTGCGTCCGTTTTTGACGGTGACGGTCCTATTTGCGGTATGCAAACTACTGCTCAATCTTAGTTTCGGCCTGGAATAGGCCCCGTAACCGACGTTCGATGCGTCTTGATGAGCGTAGGATGTCGGCGAAGGAGCGAGCCGTGAGTCAGCTGAGCGTCGAGTCGGTGAAGATGATGGCCGAGTCAGTGGGAGTAACAGCACTACCAGAAGACACCTGTAGAGAGATCTCGGAAGACGCTACTTATCGGTTACGGGTCATCATCCAGGAGGTGTGATAACTAGCTAGGTCATTTTTTTTAGTTATTACAGACATTAATTCAGTATTAACTGATTTCATTTGTAACCATTTCATTACCTAGGTAGTGCGGTTTGAACAATGCTTATACGCAAACTAGATTTTACAAGCTGCACTTTTATATCAATTGATCAGCGTACGTATAATCTAAAAGTATGGAAGCAATTTAGCGAAGCGGTCAGTGCATTTACTGTAGTCCGCGCAAGAATCATGATAAGTGTTTACCTTTACTTTTAACGGATACTTCGAATATATACAAGTGCGAGTCACAGAATATTTAGATGTTTTATGCTAAAGTTCTTTGACACAATGAACCGGATTGGTGACTTCGATTGTTCAGTCATCTCTTGCGTTCGACAGTTTTCTGTATGCCTGTACTGGTTTCAAGCGTGTGCACTATAGATGTTTAAAACAAACTGTAGTAAAACGATATACACGAATTAACACTAATATGCATTGCACATAAATGAATTAAGATAAGACTGGAAGTTTTTAACTTAAAATTAAATTTAGTCAATGTACTGTTCGAATAGATCATAGGGATTAGTACAGTATCGGTTAGTATTAAGTTAGATAACTATATTAAAGTTGTTTTACCTAATGCAAACATTGATTGAATACCATGCATAACAAATAATGTATAAAATATATATATATATATATACATATGGTATATAGGGGATTCAAGAAATCTATGCACAGTTGAAATGATAACATCAGTTTTGATTAACATGCAATTACTATGTGAGTTGCAAAAAATTAAGCCCTTCTCATTCCCCCCATTTGTTTCGAAGATGTGTTCATCAAGATATGCTCTTATATCGTGATAATAAAGCGCAAGTGCATTGTTCTATTGTAAATAAAATTCCAAACCACGCGTGATAAAACAGATCCAGTAAATGTAATTAACTGACCAATTAAATTAACCATTTAAAATGGTCACGCTAGTCGCTTGCTTCCTAATTCCTAATTGCTAATTCCTGCTAAATTTACATAGTATTTCTGCGAAATATATGGATTCACAGTAGGTACAGTCATGTCGATCACTTGTATCGTATAACTATAATGTAGCTTCCCCAAGAAGTCGCTCGAATGATCCTCCCTATAAACTAGTGTTTTCCGCATTTTCCTAACTCACAATACCATTTTCATTTATCCGGAATTAATAGCCTGTGACATTTTTCAAATGTAACTTTTTTTTTTATTTATAACGTTTTGAAATGCAATAGACGCTGATGCCAAGCTCACAATTTGATTGTCGAATAGACTTTTTGGATGTTTCATTCCACTTTTTTACTGTTATTTCTTCAAGCTCGTTGATGTTCTTCAACGTCATCTGGGAACGTCCGTCTTAAACTTATCTTTGATGCGATTAATTGTGGTTTTACCTGACACTTTCAGTATCTTACGTGCGTGTGGTACATTTTCCCAACAGCATTTTATAAAATTTTTGTTAAAAGTTCAATTAATGTAAATAATCAAGTATACCTTGAAAAAACAACCGTATTTTCTTATAACACCCTATATGTACGCATGTATACAGTAGGCTCGGCTAATTGCTAACACTCAATGAGCTTGTGTATGCTAAAATTAAATATGAGTATTTAATTAAAACTCTAATCGAATTACCTTTTATCGATTTTTGGTACATTCTTAAGTACGTAGTTGATGTAGCAATATGAACCTGTTTTGCATTCTTTTAACAATTAAATTAAGCATTGTTTGGATCCTACAGTGAGTGCTAGTACTTGAAAGAAGCGTGGTTATGAAAGTCCATTATCATGTAATTATTATGAACTGGTGACATTTTACTGAGATTTTATCGATCCATAAAAATAATTACCATTTGAGGCTGAGAGAGCGAAGCTATATGTTTGTATCCGTCATAAAGCAGACTTCACTTAACGTAAATATATACATCTAGATAAGAATTTTATATCGCATGTTAAAACATAACGTAAAATTATCGTTGGCGCATAAATTTAGTACATAACATGAACTGATAATTACGCAACCTGCCACAAAAATAGGTGATTAATTTTTCTGGAATGGCTAATAGCTTTGAATAAAGCACACATACTATTGGGGTGTTTGTGTAACCATATATCAGCATGTCGAATTTCATTGAATCTTCATTGACTGATACTCGTTGCATACGAGTAAATTTACATAACTAAATATAATATTTTTTTTACAGCTGACTCATACCTCGGTAGCTCTGTGTAGTATTGTTTCAAGCACATGCTGTCAGGGCTGTTGGAATTTTCAGGGAGAAATGTGTCTAAACTAGGATTCGAACCTACGCCCACCTTTATGTAAATAAGAACAAGAGCAGATTATTGATTACGGATACACAACGAAACAATGGCATAGTATGGACATCACACCGTTTCACATAATCGAATGTAGGCTTTGAACTAAATGCCCTAAATATCTTTGGCTTACGAATTCAGCTTTTTCACGAACTTTATAAAACGTCAAAAGCGGCTCACTCAAGCCCTTAGAAACTTCAGGCCTAATTAACTAGGTTCCTCTGAATATGTAATTAATTTTTAACTAACTTCTACTGCCTATATGAAACACATCGCAGTTAAGGGTTAATAGGGCAAATCTCATCTATTCACGAAGTTTCAAATTATAAGTTTTAGATATGGTATGGTTCTCGGCGTATTTAATTGGGATGTTTAACTTGTTTAACATTAGTACACACTAATTGCTGCCCCCTCTATTTATTACGTCATTGATCGGATCAATAAATAGTATAAAAAACTTTGTCTAGTACTGTGTCCTGTGAGCATTCGGTAACTTGCTGAGTAGTAGAAGTAAGGCACTGAACGCGTTCGTTTTTGAAAAACAATGCTAAGACTGTTGAAAGTTGAGATTTCTCTTGGGACCCATTTCCTTCACTTATTGTTGACGAGTGCTTCAGATTGACTGATTCAAGCAGGAAATCTTTGATGAGCACAGGTAATCTTGCAAAACGTGTAAAGCTACGGGGCATTCCTGTACATTGCTATCAAAGTAGTCGCTCAGCAGGTCGACTTTTAGGATCGGTTAAGACCTTTGCGCAGGACAGAGACATCATCTATGATTTCCAGCTCCGGTGCTGCATATTCAAAAAAACGTGAAAAGCCTTAAGGGTTCATCTTGCTAACTTTAGAAACAGTTTGAAATATTGATATGGGGCTGAAAGACGTGTCCTCCGATTGTCTTCGCCCTTTGCATGCAAAGCGAGTTTTGGAATGCGCATCTTGTAATGTGCACACTGTGCCAAAAAAACGCTGTTATTTTCATCAGAGCCATCAAAATGCCATCATTATTATTTTATTATCAGTTAGTCTACATTGCTCTAATCGATTCCAGCATTACCTTTTTGTGGTGTAGCACTTGCATGATGCATCTCTCCTGAAACGAACTTCGGTAGCTTGAACGTCACCCACACTTCCAAGGTTTTATCCTTTGTATTTTCTTTAACTTTAAACTTATTTGTAAACATTTTAAATAATACTTTGTTTAGTCAATTTGCATTAGAAAATCATGATATTGAGGTAGTTTGAACATTAGCAGTTTTGATATTAACTTTTATTGCTAATCCAAGATTACGTTTGTTACTTAACAGAGGGATCATTTGAATCATATGTGTAAATGTTATTAGCTATCAATGACATTAATCGTATGGCATCTGCCAGGAATGGGTCGGAACACGACTGGGTGAAAATATATAAGTTCATACGTTTAAGTTTTTGGCTATTTTGATAGGCTCACGTGAAAGTCCGTCTATGATAGCAAGCAAGGGTACTTAGGGCCCTCTACGAGAAGTGCATATTATATGAAGCACATTCGTCAGCTTTTCTATACGTTAGCTGCTGTCAATTCCTAGTAGCCAAGTAAATGGAGTGGAATCAGTTGAATGTTAACCACGGTAGAACAGTTTTCCTCGACAATAACCGTGTTTGTTCCTAACAAAAAAAAACCTACCTTTTCTCATTCGTCAAGCATTCGTCATTTCTGAAAATGTTCAATAATAATTCCCCATTCGTGTTCCCAATTCAGAGTTGCCCGCTGGTGATTTTAGGCGGTCATCTTTAATATTCTTATTCGTTACATTGTTTTATGCAATCTTTACCGGAGTTGGGCATTAGATTGGTCCGCACTTGCGATAAGCAGACGATCGTTTGACTTGTGTGATCAATGCAAGTGGTGCCTTTACTTAATTTTAGTTTGTAATTTGGTTGGCATTGTTGGCCGCTGGTTACTTTAAGGCAAACCATTGGCGAATACCTATACTGCTGCTTTGGAGTGAAGCGCAAGACTGTATAGAACAGAGTCAATTCTTTTTCATCGGTTGATGGCATATATAACGCCTGCAATCAGATACGGCGAGAGAGGCATACATTAGAAGCATTTTTTCTGCAATCATATGCGTGCAACTGATTTTGTTGTGAAACATCGGGATTGATCTGAGATACACGTATAACAGAATTTTAAGGAGGTACTTTCTTTAGCGCTATACTTTTGGCGCCACAACCACGTAGTCCTTAGTTATCAGTGAAATTTATCTGTAGTTTAATAGAGAACTGCGAAACGACTGCGAATTTCGGTGTGTTCGATACTACTTTGGAAGACATGCCTAGATAAACCATAGTCAACTCGCGCCTCGTGTACCAGGCAAGCTTCAATAAGATCCATTGTACTTCTTACATTCATTGTATAGGCCTTCTTCAGTTTCGAGCAAGTAATCACGTAAAAAACAGCACCATAAGGAGCAGTATCGTTCGAGCTAGTCTTCTAACATTAAAAATCCGCAAAACCAAAGATAATTGATAATAAGGTCAGAGGTGCGGTTTGACACGCGGACAATACTTGCAGCAGACGAAACTTGAATACCTTTTCCAATATGGGCCGTAATATATTCAACTCAATGTGATAATCTCCGTAAGTTTAAATTATGCATTATCCACCAACAAAGAATCTTGCCATAGGACTAAGCAGAATGTATGGTTACGTCTAACACACCTATTTTTAACGTTCATTCACATTTTGGTGGTTTAAAAGATCACTGTTGAATTTCGTGAAGCTTATTCTCTTTATGTAAGTAGCAGAAACTATATTTCTGACTTTTCATACTCTTTTTGGAACAACTGAACACTTTGAGATTTCCTGGGTTCGTTATTAATGCAGGTTTTAATGTCGTAATTTAAGATGAGAGTGGTAGAAAATATGTAGGTTATATATATATATATATATGCTTTAAAGAACCTAATAAGAAATAAATGCGTACCAGGCTGTTTTCGCCTCGCAAAATATGAATACTGTCATCGTAGCAGCTGCTTACTATGTTTTATTCCAGGAAGAGTAAGTCGAATTTATAATAGATTGACTTATGATATTGTTCCGCTTATAATTTATTATTTACTTATAAAGTTATGTACGTTGACGTAAGGCTAGGAGCGGTATCTTGACTGGATGGCACTTAGAACTTGAATTATGTTTGAATATATTGAAGCCTTGGTATTTCATTTTAATGTCCTTTTTTTAAAACAATGGCCTGTGAGAAATTTAGCTTCTGTTGGATATTGTGAAAACAGCAGAGCTACACTGAATGAAAAATTGAGATACATCTCAATTTTTAGGAAATTTCGTCTTAGTTATTGACGGTCAGGTGCCTGAAAATGATGCTTTAAAACGCTACATGAGATCATCATATTGTTCGGTGCCACGATAGAAATTCTGTTTCTATTCATCTAAGAGGATTCCGGTCACCCTATTAGATTTTGAATTCAGGTTTTGACATTCCGAGTTTGTGGTTTTCCCGGCAGGCTATTAAGTTCACTCGGCATGGCAAACGGAAAAGGATGACGTCCTTTGATCTGGACAATGCATTGCGAGTGAAGAATGTCGAACCCCTGTATGGATTTACGGATCCACATTTTATTCCATTCCGATTTGCGAGCGGAGGTGGTCGCGAACTCTACTTTCATGAAGACAAGGAGCTCGATCTTGGCGAGCTGGTAGGTATTCCTTCATCCGTTCATGAAATCTACATCCAAAGTATCAGCTTGAATACAGTGTACCTACAGTACAAAAACCTCTCTAATCTCTACTACTCTCACAGTAATGTCAAGTAGAACTGTACATTACTATTTGAAAAATAAAATGGACTATGTTATGACTAAGAAGACATTAAATCATCATATATAAGGCTGTACCATTTAAAGAAGCAGGCCAAGGAAGATAGGAGAATCTAGTTGTCAGCTTCATCTTCAACATTTTAATTTACTTATTAAATGTGTATTGCTTCTTCCGCATGATTATTCTCAGGTTTCTGGTTCTCTTCCGAAACTTCCACTTGACATTAGCTTGAAGACCCATTGGCTTTCTATTGAAGGCATCCAACCTACGATAGCCGACAATCCCCCTCCAGTACCGAAAGATCAGCAACGGCAAGAAAGTCTAGATCCACTTTCGAAACTATGTAAACCTCAGCAAGCGGAGAGGACTGCCAAGCACGTCGAAACAGTCAGGTACTAATTATAATTAGGTGATTTAATCGTTGCTTGTCCATGCAGTTCATCTGCATGCAACAAGTGGACTATGTGTGCCTATTTTTCAGTCGCTTACGTAAATAATTACTCTGCTTGGGAACTATGAGCAGAGATAACGATATACGTAGATATCATATGATAAATCTCAGGTCTCAAATTGGTTGCAGAGTCAAGCAACTGGCAACACACGAATTATCGGTTGAACAACAGCTGTATTATAAGGAAATTACGGAGGCGTGCGTAGGATCAGATGATTCGCGGCGTGCTGAGGCTCTTCAATCATTGAGCTCAGATCCTGGCCTTCACCAGATGCTTCCGCGACTCTGTACGTTCATCTCGGAGGGAGTAAAAGTAAACGTTGTCCAGTATAATCTTGCCTTTCTCATTTATCTTATCCGTATGGTAAAGGCCCTACTCGACAACCAGTCGTTGTATCTCGAGAAATACCTGCACGAGATCATACCTTCTGTGACCACATGTATTGTGAGTCGACAACTGTGTACACGGCCAGAAGTTGACAACCACTGGGCGCTTCGCGACTTCGCTTCTCGTCTATTGGCACAAATATGTAAAAATTTCAATACGTCGACGAACGGTATCCAAGTTCGTGTGACGAAGGCTTTTAGTAAAGCGCTTATGAACGACCGTATGCCGCTCGCTTCAATCTATGGAGCGGTTAGTGTTCTCGGTGAACTGGGTACGGAAGTAGTTCGTAGCCTACTCATTCCGCGCGTCCGGGAAATCTCAGACCGTCTTCGGCGATGCCTCGAAGAGCCTGGTGTCGTATCGAGTGAGAAAAAAGCAGCTGAACAAGCTAAACAGATCCTTGTGCGAGTCGTAGCGCCAGTTTTGAAAGCCACGAGATCTCCACCCGATAACCACGAGCAGTTCCGCTCCGAATTCGGATACCTTGGACCCTTTTTGATTGCGCAGGTAGGTACTCTAGTTAGCGAGAGCATCATTAAGTAAATAATTATTTACCCTCTATTTATTTAAAGTGACTTAGTCTTTGTGAAAACGCACTAAATATTGTAACGAACATGTAGGCGTAGGTTTTTTAGGCGTCAAAGATGTACCTTCATTGATTGATGATTCTCGTTTGTTGTTGATGATTTGTAATTAGGTGACTCGGCTTCGTACCCAGGCGGCAGCGGCAAGTTCTGGAGCAGGCGGCGGTCGACCACCTGTAACAGTAGCCCACACAACAAGAGTAGTTCAACAGGCAACTCCACTAAGCGGCAGTTCCGCTGGCACGAACAGTTTATCTGTAGCCCCCGCTGCAAGATCAACCTCAACTTTGGTAACAAATAATTCAATAGGTCAAGCGACGTCCAGTGGACAGAAGTTCCTGATCACACAACGTGCGCAGACGGTATCACAACAATCTACATCTACAAGCCAACAAATTGTCCGAGTTGTGGGTAAGTAGGAACACTGAGAGACGTCCTGCAAACCCTTTTGGCCGTTCCGCTCGATCTGAATCATTTTTGGAAGTACTCCGGCATTACTGTTGAATGTATTTCTGCTTTACAGGAACCCCGAGTGGTACGGCAGTGAAAACAGCAGTTGGGGTAGCTTCTGGCCCAGCAACAAAGGTCGTCGTTATGGGCCAGAAGCAGGTCCAGTACGTTATGGCTGCGCAGGGAAACCAGAACGCGGGAAGTCCGGCGGCGCGCTCTGCTAACTCAAGGCCAGACACGCCTGATGTGCAGCCGGAACAGCAACATGATATTAAATATGAGCCTCACTGAGCTGGACGATTATGTGTTTTAAGGCAAACAGGACGTAAAACGGAGGAAATGTACCGCTAAAGTGCAATCTGCAACATGCGAACATTGTCTATTTGGTTATTAACAAAATGCTACTGCTTAGATACAGTCCTCTGACTTGTCAGATGTCTTTCCAGAGCTACGTTTCGCGCTGTTAGCGCCTAGAAAAATGAAAATCATTTTCATGAGTTTTGTATCTGCTCTTGAAATCCTTTATTGATAACGCAGAAACTGAACCGCATAGTGAACTTTTTCGACCTGAAGGTCTGTGTTTGATATTTCTAGGTGTGTGCACGTGCATTGTTAATTCTGTACTGCTTTTGTGAAATTCAAAAAAAGGCCGGTCGACAATTTTAAATGAAATCCTACCTGCCGCGCAATTTCGGCCAAAGTGAAACTTTACTTTCCGTTTTTGTTCGCTTCGGTTTATTTGTGTTTGCACCTGTATGCCTGCCTCCCGATGTTATTCTGAGAAAGCGAATATATGTATCTGATGTGTTACTGACTATCGAATGAAAGAACGATAGATTTCAACCCACATGACCGTGTAATACTGCAAATGTTGAATAAAAGGAAGAAAACTGGAAATAGATGCAAGCTCTGCGGCGGTGCAGTCCAAGACACGCAAGAGTGCAAAATGAATTTATGCGTAGACACTATGTATATCACGACGTACGTTTATGACAACTATAATGTATTCGATCTGTTCGTGCTCGACCCACGTGTAAAAGCTCGTGAACAGAATTATGAAAATCACGGCGTAGCCTGTTATATAGTAGAGCTAAAAATTAAAAAATATCTCTATTTGTAGTTTGTCATCGCTTTAGGCATTGCAACGACAGAAATTATAGTGGCAGGAAAAACATACAGCATTCAATAATAGGCCTGGGTCAATCTTACTTGTTCGCATATGCGTCGATTCGGACCAATAAATTGTCTTCATATTGGATTATCATACAGATATAAGGTCAAGTTAATTTAGTCAGATCGAGTTCGTAATCTAAAGATAGCACCAACAACACGAAAGTGATAAGCAAGAAATTTGCATTGATGTCTTTGCGGTTATGCGGTCTGATCGTGAGAAGTTCCAAAGCGATCTGTGGCGTAATGATTGTACATACATACGTACAGCGAAGATTTGTATTGTTGACATTTTGTATCCCCTGAGCAAGGGAAAAGAATGATTCATAATAACACATTTATAATGAAAAAGATAACAACGTTATCCAGTTGGAACAACTGGGAACTATAATCTATGTATATGTGTGCATATATCGAAGGTTTGTCAAGACCTAGTTAACCGACAAAAAACGAAGATAAAGATCATCAAGCCCAAACAAGCTGTTTGCATGCACCGTCAATAACAATAAACGTCTATTAGTAGTTGTTGCGTCGGGTCGTAAAACTGAGTTTTTTTTTATGTACATTTTCCAAATGGTTCTATTCGTGGTTTCAGAAAACAATGAAAAAAATTAGCCTACGAAAATAACCGATAAGCGGCCATGGATCCGGCTATTACGTCGCTGTGCTGCATAAAAATGTAAAGGCTATTACATGAAAAATTAGACACTTTGTACATTGTCCCTTTCCAGGAGCGCGAGGGTATTCGAAGATCGAGATGGACGCATTTTATGTGATTGACTTGCACGTAATAAACTGATACGTTGAATCATTCAGGTTCAGGTGTATTCAAGATGTTGCGAGCGCGTTAGTCTATGTGAAATTTAGGAGTTCGCAGTAATAAGTAATCCATATTTTCTACAACTGATTGGCGTAGTTGTAGGTCAAAACTGGATTCTTGGTCGGTGACCATATTACTACAAAGCTTAAACATATACGAGTCTCGGACTTATGAGTCCGAGACTTGTAATAACCTCTGAAGAAAAAAGTTTGGATCTGTACATGACACTAGATTGTTAATGTGCGAAAACAAGAATGTAATCGTTAGCTGCGACGGTAAACGTCCGAAAATATGCTAAGGCGCGGACATTCTTACTATGAAATTAATCTATAGTAATTAAGAAGTGTACACATATATGCATGCGTACCCCCCACAGATAGCGTGGCCCATATAACTAACCGCCGATTGACATATCAATATTAACATGTAGCGCACATCATGCCAAGATAGAATAGATTTAACGGATCCGGTGATACAATTGACGGCAGAAGACTGGTTGAAACAATAAGGTTAAGCTACAACTATGACGGAGCCGCATTTGGACCGATTCGAAGACCTTGGATTCAATTTTGGCAGAACCTATTATCACGCAAACAAAAACGAACTGCACTGTATCTCAAATTTTAATACAAATTTGCGGCCAAGTAAACATTTTTCAAAACACAATTTGTTTTATTTACTTTCTCTCTATCATCACTGTGGTCGGCTCATTCCTGCTTGAATTGAAACTGTCTATTATAAAACGAGAACGCTTTAAAAGTGTTTCGCTTGGGCTCTACCAGAGGGCGCTACGTGCCCCATGTACCTCCTTTAGCCTCATATGCTTGCCTGGAGTATTATAATACATAAATGTTAAGATAGAAGCCACAGTGGCACCTAGAATCGTGTCGAAGTGGCGGCGTGCTAAGCCATCAGTTGGTACGATTCTGAGCTAGATCCTGACCCGGTTATCCTCTAAAAACAACCTGACATATTTTTTAGTTATTCAGGAGAAATTAAACTATTAATTTAGGCAAACTATTCGGCGCACCGCCGATTCGTCTATGGATCACTAGGAACGCTGATATTTTTTAAATTAATGTTTTCGTACTTGTTGTACAGGGATACCACCCACTGTGCTCGGGTTCCTAAGAAATATCTTGCAAAGAAATGTCTTCATAGTCGCGGATGGGGTAATCGGTGTCAAATAGACAACGGAATTTTTCCAAGCGGGCCATCTAAACCTGCTGGTGTTCTCGTTCTTTATCAGTCATTTGCCTTCACAAATCAAGCAAGAACACTGTCCCATAAAAAGAATTTTTAAGCCAACGATGTCTTAACAAATCTTGCCTTTAAATAAATAACGCAAAAACTGAAGCCATGAAGTTCAAACGAGAGGGCAGGTTTGCAAGTGCTAATTCGTATCATTTGGATAAAGGAAGCCTGAGGACAGTTTAGACCTTTATGCACCTCGGTTTAATCTCAACAACATCTGGGAAATCTTCTATAGAGCAATAAGCATTATTAGAGAGTCCCAAAAACTATTAGGTATATATTGTCCTCACCCTGTTCAATTTGAAAATAGCACCAGCTGCCGTTAATGGCATTCAAGTAACCTGGAGGAAGCTAACCCAAGATCTAACTATGATAGATCGAGTTAGACCTGCGTACCTAAAAGTAACTTTCATATTTCAAACCCAAATCGCCCGATGTATCTTTTAGCCGATACCTCATCGTTCATTTACAGCGAAATTGTAGCTTATCGTATCGTCATGGACAGACACAGGTTTGAAGGGACGAAAATGGATTCCATGTTCTTTACGTCGCCAGCGATAGCTGGTGATAATTGCAAACGTACTACAGGAGTAACCAGGTTTGCAGTTCATGGGTTTTATCGTCCGGTTTGTAAAACACGATGAATTATAAGAAGTGCATTTGCAAACATGGTAAAACTAGACGCTATAGATATCATTCCAAATAATGTAGCCAAGTCAGATCAACGAACCGGCTAACTATCTCAAATATGTATCCTTTTAGGAGCGAAGTAAAAGATTTAACGACAGCGAATATCAGTATATTTCTACCTATTTTATTGATATCGTGGCACGAGCTGTGGAAAGTAAATATGATGTGATATATTTTTGCCTGTTTCACCGCATCACTATCTGCTGCATTTAACTAAACACTATTTCTATGTAGTGTTCGAGTTAATTCAACTTAACCGGACTGACATTGAATGCGCAATGGTATATTATACATTTCAGCAGCCTCATTTTAGATATAAAAAGGCAGACATACTGGATCTAAGGTATGCTGATTTGGTACGAGAATTGATCGGTTCTGCTATTTTTACATGATCAGTAATCTGGGTGTTTTGTTGTATTAAGATTTTTCGAGACATCCGTCGTGTGCTAATAAAGGTAACGTGTCGTGCCGATTTTAATGCCAGCAGACCATTTGGGCAGCACCAACATTCTAAAATCTAACGTGCAGACCTGTCTACTAATTTTTGAATTTGTATAGTAATATTCTTCAGTACCTTAAATGCGTTTCCCTGGTAAAATACTTCTGACTAATTGATCTAGCAGTGGAACAGCATCCACTATGTAAAAATGATTTAATTTTTATTCATTGAATTTTGCCTAAACTTTGTACTCGATTTTGATTTTACGAGGGACTGTTTATCGAGCACTGTAGAGTGTTCCTTTTCATGATCAGTAATGAAAAAAGTATTCTATAGAAAAAAAAAGAAACGAATAAGGACTGACTAGATAGTTGTATCTACGCTTTTGGGTTAAGTTTGCAGTGCATAAAAACGGTACCCCTGCTCTTTCTAGCCGCTATATTATTACCGTTGTTGTTATTTTTACTCCTATATAGTATGTTGCACAGGAGGAGGTTCACTATTCAAGATGGCTTATAAAAATTGACTTCATAGTCGCGATATCCGTTCAAGCTTATTTTACTGGAGCAGAAACGTTAACGTACAAATACCTCTTGACTAACCAGGCATCAATAATGCCAGTAGCCAAGAAGGAAACTGTGTGGGAATTTCGTAGAACATAGACGTGTTCACACACACCCTGTGATGATTTTACCAGTTTTATATGGTGATATCACTTATTATCAATATAATAATAGCTTATCGAGTCTGCGCAGCCTTAAAACAAACGCTTCGTTACCTGTGATGAAAAAGGGTAATACCACGGAGGATCAGACGAACGCTGTCATAAACAACGTTTTGTTGGGAACGCATCATGTAAGATCGTATTCTATAACTTTACTAAAAACGGTATTTTAAATAATTATTTTATTTTTAAACAGCGAATGCCGTATTTTAAAACAGCGAATGCAAACAAAAGCAGTGATGACCTATGCATAGAAACTCATGCTGAGTAACTTCCACGATCGATCTTCTCTCTAGGCTTGTATGAGGTGTGTAAAAAATCGCAAAAGTGTATATATATTTAGAGGAAACGACTACGATTAACTTGATAGTACCAAGTTTCTGTGAAGATTAGTCTCTAAGGAAGGTGAGATTTGGCTGTAAACATGTTTATAGTTATTCACTGAATCTGTTTTAATTTGAACGGTACAAAACTTAAGCAAATGCGTCGTATCAACTGAAAAAGAGGCCTGTAATTCATTCAAGAATAGACTACTGGAAGTAGTGCTAAAAGTAAAACGTTTTTCCACTATTGGACCATTTGTTACAGAAAATAATGAGGTGGAAGTTGTCTGTCCACCGATATTTTCTGTAGACTCCATTACAAAGATGTCAAGTAAATATCATTAAACACAAAATTGCATCTTGCTACGATGCTATGAAAGGTAGAGTATGTATTATAAATTTGCTAGGGCATAAATATCTAGACGATTTCTGGGTAAAGCTAGAGAAGTTTTTATACTTAATGCCTTATCATCATTATATACGTTTCATAAAGTCATTTTATGTTATCATAAGTTAAATAGTGTTAATGATTGATTAATAACAATTTGATATTACATAAATCTGATATTTCATATCAATCTAGGATTTCTGTGAAGATGATTTGCTCGAAATATTTGTTCTTATTATCTCAAATTACTACCCATATGGCTAGCCACCTATATTTAAGCATAAGACAAACTCTTCGGCAAACTTTGAAGTTTGAATTCAAGTTGACAAACTTTTTTTTTGACACGAAAATAAAAAGCATTCTGTAGTGTAAAAAGGAATACGACCCCCGTCATTCATAGCTATTGTTAATAATTTCTTTGTATTGTAAAATTGTAAAAAAGTGATTTCAGAAGTTATGGCACATTTTCGATAGAGCCTATTAGCTCTGTCCTACAAATAACGATCGCTTTGTTCAGTTCAGAGAAGTGGCAGGTATTTTGCTTCTCGAACGATAGCGATATGAAAAGCAGATCGATTGTATAATGCCATAACAGACCCTTGAAACGTGTTTGTTTTAAAATCGCCTTTCTACACTTTCAGTAGGTGCGATCTCCTCATTGAGGAACGGCATAAACGTCTAGATAAAGCAGTAGCTTTATTGCAGCAGACGATTATATACATATATATGTATATCGCTTTATTTTGTCATATATATATATCTATAAGTTCTCCTATTTGTTGACCAAGGTCCAGTGTTTTGAACACTTGTATGCTCAAAATCCCAAATAGGACTTACAGTGTGAAATCAAACATTCTGTAGTGGCCTCGATCTTTAATACTACATATTTTCGATTGTTGAAGTCTGACCCTAACCCAATGCCCGACTCAGTTATGCTGTACCAACTATATACCATTCTTCCTATGTATTTATAACTGACATATAAATCTTAACTGAGGAATATCATATCTTAAAAAGAACTTACTATGCGAATTTTATTCAATTTCGCCGGCATCCGTATTTTGAAAGAAATTTTGAGTATAGTTTGTCTGCGTTTATGAAGGTACAATTATATTATGTAAGGGTATGAATTGAGAACTAGGAAGCTGAAGTTCAACGTTCATTTCTGCAATGCCCTCAGATAAGAATCGAGACACAATTTACATCGCGAAAATTCGCTCGTGGTTTTGTACAATGATTCTCTGTGGCGCTTGACCGCTAGACCATCGGTTCATATTAATGGTTCATCCCATTTTCAGCTGAAATTTCAAAGCGGAACCATGTCACAAACTTTATTTAAAGATGTACATTCAGAGGACAAGTTAGAAAGGGTGATCACTAGTTAGACAGACGTTGCTTGTGGGAAGTATCAGTAATGCGGTATCCTCAAAAATAAATTTTGTGCTACAGAGTAAACCTTCTCTTGATAATAAAAGTAGTGTGGCATGTATAATCAAATACACGAAAAACCATATGCAAACTTATACATATTTAAATAGGTAAAGTAATAGCGGTGTGTCAACTTGCAGTACTCACTACACACTTGAGCTAAAATTCGATGTTACTTTCCACCGTTGTTAGTTAAAGCTAAAGTCTCACTCTAGAGCTCTGCCCCTTCCCCGGCAAATTTCTGAATTCCTTCCGGTCTACTTGCCCTTAATTAAATTATTCGAGCACTAGCTGCTGCTAGGAAAAGGATAGAAGAATCTGAACTCCCATAGTTCATGGCAAGATGGCGGCTTAGGTCAACTCCGGACTATTTCAGCCATGACTTCTATCGCCGTCCACAGGCGTAGCAATAGCAGTACTACTAACGTTGTCAATACCGTTGTCTCCATTCAGCATTCGTTGTAGGCGGCAGTGCCGGCGGCGCCCTAGCGATGAGGGCTCAGTCTTACGACATCCGACTTCAGTAGCAGCCTCCATAGAAACAGAAAAACGGAGAAGGGAATTGTTGCTGAGGCCGTCGGCTGTGGTGACGCAAGCTGTTGATGCTGCTGCTACTGGCGTCGCCGCCGCTATTCTGACGCTGTACGGGATGCTGCTGTTCGGGCGGCATCGATGCACACTGCCATTGGCTTCGCCACCATCATAGTAAACCTCTCCTTTACAGAGATTCGACGAATGGAACATGGACAACACAGCACAGCATAGACAGCAGCATAGGACGGAGCACAGCGGCGCCATATGATACGATGGGACAGAATTGAAGCAGCAGCAATGCTGATAGCGGTGGTAAAACACACAGTAGTACATCTCTGGCCGCTGCTGCTGCCATCACTCTCCGCCTCCGTCGACCGCCCTTTCGGGAGGCGGAGTCAGACGACGACGACGACGACAACGACGACGAGCGCTGGGCGGAGTCAACGTCGTACACGGCTTGCTAGCCCCCTCCCTGCTCCTGACAGGCAGATATGGCGCTTGGCTTCTATCGCTGAACAACCACTGTAAGGCAGTAGCGGTGACTGCTTTTGCGCTCTGGCCACCGCGGTGTTGGTAGCCGCTAGTAGCGGTGCCCTGTTTCTTCCTCGCAGCGGCGGCTGACAACAACGAAACAGCGGTCGACAAACCAAACGGCCGCGCGGCTCCGCATCTGTTCACATCCTTCCTGCTGCTTCTCACCACCGTCGAGTGAACGACCGAACGACCAGGACAAACGAACAGCGGCAGCAGCCAGGCCCACAAGGTTGGTGGCGGCTGCGACAACAACGACGACGACGACGACGACGGCGGTGGCGGCGGCGGCGGCGGCGGCGCCGCTGCTACACTACCGCGGCCACTGGCGCCACGACAACAGCAATAGCTGAGACCAACAGCAGCTGCACGAACTGGTTCCTCGTAGCGGCAGCGGCGCTTCCCGCGCCGGTCCTGTCTGTGTCCGACTGGGTTGAGATGTGCGTGTGCCGAAGCGTCGTGTGAAGAGTGACGAGAGTGGTGTACTCGAGGGTTCGTTGTGTGATTGCTGGCCCATCCATAGGCCAGTGGCTGTGCGCCGCGCGCGTCTCTGCTGTGTGACCGGGTGGCTGCCTGCCTGACTGACAGCGCTGGTTGGCTGGGTACGACCGGCTGCCGGCCTGAAACTGCTGTTCGATGGCCTGTTGGCCGTCGTGGTGGCGAGTGTTGCTGACGGTGGTAACTGCAAGCGAAAAGCAGGCGCGGGGCGAAACGAAGGGAGTACAGCGCTGGGGTAGTGGAGTGCGTGGCAGTGCTGCTGCTGCCATTGGCGCAGGGCAGGAGCTACAGTGGTGTTGGCTGACTGGCTGGCGGCGCCAGTGCTGACTGAGTGGGCTCTCGTGGAGGCGCCTAGGACAACAACACAAAGAAAGGATCCATGTAGGACGACACAACGCGACACACACGCGGATAGTAGAGAGCGAACGAACAGGGGACTACGACACGGGTGAAACACAGAAACGCTCTCGAGCCAGTAGCCCTCAGAAAGCTTTCACTACTACAACAATCACTATTACTAGTGCTATTCGTGGGTGCGTGTGTCTTGTTGTTGTAGTGAAACGATGTCGATAACAAACACGTACTAGCTTCCTCCGCCACGGCAACAACATACGATTGACTGACTAACTGACAACTTACTTGCAGATGTTGACTGGTCAGGCTGAGACGCTGTTCGAATCGTCCAAATACGACAATACTGTTATCGGGCAGTGTACTAAGGTGGACGACGATGGTAAAAGAAATCGCAGTTAGTCGGAGCTCCCATCTTTCCCACTTCTTTATTAAAGATAGAAGAAACAAGAAAAGGGGCGACGATCCTGATAAAGTGGTTTCATCAGCCTGCTGATTCACCGCGGACTGATTGATCCTTGCACCTTCTTTATTTACAGCAGAGAACGCAGATAGAATAGACGGCCAATAGCCATCGGAAGCGCAAAAACAATGACAGTCAATACCTCCGTTTGACTTCATTCGCCGATCTGATTAGCAAACTACTTAAACTTAGTAAAATGAAACAAAAAATAAAGAGAAACCGTCAAGTGGAAATCAACAGAGGCGAAGTGTGACAGTGTCCGCGCGCGAGAGCACGTCTTATACTGCTGCTTACCTGGGGGTTTGTCAGATGTCGACAACTGGCTTTTTTTTTTCAGACTGAGTAACAGCTGCGACAGCTGTAGCGCTAATGGTAATCGTTTAGTGGTCCTGTTGTGGAGAGTTGGGTGTTCATCGCTTTAACAGGTGACTCTCACCGGAGGTGGGGTCGAGAAGTGGATAATAATAATGCCGACGACAATGATTCGAATCATTTCGATAGTGTAGGTGGCGATGTACCTCTGCTGATTAGTAAATGTTCATGTGTGTTTCGAGCGTGCTGTCTTAAAGGAGCGATTACGTATCCGTTTATCTGTGCCTGTGGTCAGAAGTGTTTGTTCTGTGCGTGTGTGCAATGGTGTGGCTGTTTCTCTATTTAGAACATGGTCTGTAGGGCAGTCGACTCGCGCGTGCTGGCAGAACTACGCCGGTCAACAATAACGAGACCCCTGTATCAATAACGACAACGTCAATAGCAAAAGACAAGGACGAAGTGGACGCGATTCGTTCCGTGCGGTGAACGTGCAACGTAACACACACGAAACGTTGTTTGCAGAAACTGTCTGTGCTGGTAGTGCGTTTTAAGTTCGGAACGAATTACCAGTAGATTTCTGGAGTACGTACAAACAGCGAGATTGTCTGTATGGTATTGTACGGAACAATAGAAGATGGGCAACGTAACGTGCTTCTTATTGTCTCCCGGAAGTGAGTACATAATGAGCGTACAGTGTGATTGAGTGACGTGTTGACAATAACGCGAGCCCATAAAACGGGAGGCCACAACGTGCGTCCAAATCCATTGCGTGTAAGTTAAGGTGGCGGAGCTACTTGTGAAAACGGACGGACGGATGGCAGTGAAAGTGGCATAGGTGGTGAATTGAAGACAGTGTGTCGACCATACGTGCTGCTATCTGCTGCTGCTGCTGCTGCTGCTGCTGCTACCGCTTCCAACAACGATACCAGCTGCAGTGCTGCCGTTGCTGCCGGTGGTTTGCTGGTCACTTCGCTGGCTGGCTGACTGGACCCCCTCGTACGTCGTAGGGAGGAGGGCGGGCGCCAGGGGTGCCCGCAAGAGGCGCGGGCGTTGTGGCGTGTGTGGCGCTCGGCACCACCCTGGGGAGCCTGGTTGAGTGGGGAGGCGGCGGCGTCGGCGGCGGGGAACAACTTGGTACAGGCCCCTTGGGTTCTCACGCGGGCCCGCCACAGCCGCTGGGTGGGCCCCCGCACCCGCACGGTCCACACGGACATCATACCTCGCGGGAACTTCGCTTTGACGGGTTAGACTCGCCCGGCCAACCGCTAAGTCCCCTGCGGGAGACCCTCCGCGAGTCTCTCCGGGACCCGCTGAGGGATCGGGCACCCCCGCAGACCACCGAAGGTGGCCCAAATCCCCTCAATACACAACAGCACGGTCAGCAACAAGAGCTGCTAGGCGGCAAGCTGGAGCTTCTCGTAAATCTCCATGGGGACATGAACGACCGCCAAAGTCAAAGTAAGTAATAGACAATATGAAAATAGCTGTGATGGATGATCAGGTGTCCTAAATGGATGCTACTACAAGACACTGCCTCCGAAACGAACCTATAATAAGACTATCAAAGTACAGTGACATAAACATTGCAGTTAGCACCCCAATTGCTTGAATCCGTCATAAAGTAGCAATAAATGACTTGAGCTCCTGTTCACAGTTAGTTTGCTGTGATTTATTATCTGTGCGACCCTTAAGAGATCGTGTACAGCGGTGAGTTGTTAAGCTATCTAATATCGTCTCGCTGAGCGCATAGTCTCACTATGAATAGTTAGCATAGTTTCCTCCTACTTCCATCATTTCCAATTTAATTCTTTAGAAAACAAGCGGACAATGCACATGTTTACATTTTTACAAGGGCGACTTCCTGTTCTACGCTAGGTCAGTCACCAAAAAACGACTTCATGAAGCTCCGTTGAAAGTCAGTAACCTTTTTTTATATTCTCTGTTCCTAAATTGACTAGCTACTGAGTATACATATATATATATATATTTTTTTGTTTGTCGAACGAAACGAAACGAAAAAGCAGACCGTCATAAGGAAGACTTCATTACGTTTTTTAATTAACCTCAATAATGCGGGACTAACAGAAGACATTTTTCAGCCGAAGTCAACAGCGTAAGTCGAACAATCGAAGTGATGAAAGTCATTTTTCACAGTCGGCTTCCATAACCCCTAAAACCGACCGTAAGCCTTTATGCTTAATTAGTACTTTTTTGTATGGCGAAACTGCAGAATATAGTCATTAGACGGGTTACTGGGAATTGATCACCTTTACGACTGTCGAAAAATGATGATGAGCCAAAGATGGATGTATTCTCGTAAGTTTATTGGCTTAGTAAAAGCTACAATAAAATTAATATATGAAGGCTGGTTGAAAATATTGCGGATTATTACGAGTTCCGACGTAAATGGAGGGCCAGAAGTTTTTGGCTCGTTCTTAATTAAATATCGTTCTTCATATGAGGCAGCTGTTCTGATACTCAAACGGAATCAGATCACTAGTCGTTATGGCACCTCATACTGCAAGATGTCGTTGGATATATATTAGGAACGACGTGCTTGTACTAAATTAAACGCTACAAAAGAAACCGGAATGAGGAATTGTGCCAAATATTATAGTGCAGGGGCCAACCAATTAATAAAGCTTAGCAGTCAAGTAGGACGAACTCAGGGAAGACAGCAAGCCGTGCCTCTCACACAAGTGACCCTTAATAATGCCCGCATAAAAAGTGTGATAAAAATTAAGAAACACATTGCAGCCAACTTCAATCTTTGGCCTTGTTGTTATTTTACAGTTATACAGAGAGTGTATTCCTAAGATATTTGGAAAAAATCAAGGAAGCATGGTGAGTGCTTACTGTCCCTAGCTTCTGCAAGGGTGCATTTTAGGTTCTGTATCGACCTTATATGCCTGTTGACACTTCGCGCGCGGTGTCAATGTTAATTTTGTTAGTAATGTTTAGCAACAATGTCAATTTTCATTATACCTTTCGATGTCCGTCCACCCCAAGTCCTGCATTCATACGTTCCATACTCTGCAACTGATGCTTGTTCCCAAGATTTAAAAAGCGTGATCATAAAGAAAAAAAAATTCTAGGTATTTAATGGGATTAAAGGAGATCGCTGGAACGAGTGAAAGGTAGTTAGGACATCAAGTTAAAAACAATGTGTTTACGACTCGAAAGAAGGTTGGTGGCCTTCGTGTTTACTTATAAGTAAGGATTTTTCAAATCGGCTCAAAATTAGTAATCAACCTAGTATTATTAAGCAGCTGAAAACTTTGTTTCATAAAACTGTAGCACAGAAGTAGAATACAGAGCATATGAGGTCAGCTTTAGAGGATGTCCCTAAGACAACCATCCGAACTGAGCTATATCTAAAGATAGTGGATGCTTCAGTAGAAACGCTTTTCGAAAATGTTCCGTAAAGAACTGCTACATGCATTGGCTTGAACAACTGGACAAGCTTATAGTAAATATGTACATCCATTTGCGACATGGAGCGTCGGAAATTTATCCCATTGTATTGTTATATAAACATATAACGTTGATGTGTTTTTCAGTCATCTTTGCTCACTTTCCATAAACAATTTACAATACTCATCACGAGTAAAATTCAGAGCGGGATAGTACTTCCTGTCGAATTGGTTCGCTCTAGACGAAGCCTATATCTTATACTATTATATAACGTGTATATACACACATTGGTGTATTTAGAGTATGTTCACTGTCTGATCTGAGCGTTGTTAACTGTACAACGCACCGAAAAATTCATTCAAAATGTACGAAATCTAAACCACTATGACCACAGACTGTCAATATGATGATTCTTTTCGAACCGCGTTGACCTCAGAATGTGTTCTTTGAAATTTGGCGCGCAGTTCCGTTCGCAGTTGTGAATCCTGATCAATCATTATGGTGCGATGTCTACTACATGTGCAGCAAATGTAGATACTTGTTTTTATTCCATGAAAAAGTTCCACTATAGCTTTGCTCGAATGTCTTACCGAAATAGTTTGGCCCATATAACTGTAGCATGCAATTGATCCTTTGCTAATAGCCTGATACTAGTTACCGAGCACTTGTTACCTATATCCACTTAAATTACTGCCTGCTGACACTCACGTCCACCGAACGAAGACACATAACTTTTGAGGTTTTGAGGGGCGCAGGCCTGCGTACTCTGAGCTAGTCGTTGTGGCGCCACATGACTAATGTCGAACTCTGTCCCTAAACCCGTATCCTATGTCATGCCGCGCTGCCTGGTCTAGTTTCTGCTGTACGGCAAAGTACACCCACGGCAGTTCCCCAGCAGCAGATCGTCACATCTCCCGCTTGCCTTAAGACTGCTGCCACCTTACCATAAGTGGTTTCGACGGATGAGAAAAGGCCAGAGGGTTCACCTCAAGAGGTTTCTTGGCATCATTGCGAATCGTGAGCTGCAACGCTAAACGGGCCACTAGCGGGGGTCGCTAAGGAGGGGGAAAAAGCGGCTGCATTACGACAGTGCTACCTCACTTGGGGCGTGTGTCTGCCTAGCTGGACAAGCAGTCTGTGAAACTGCGTCAGGCTTCGGATGATGGAAGTTGTCAGCAACTGCTCGCTGGCAAAGATTTTTCTCTCTTCAGCGCCCATCGTCCTTTAGCAGTCACCACCACCACCGCCGCTGGCGCCGCCATCAGTCTCAGCTCGTTTTTCCTCTTGTGCCCTGACCAAACTCACTAATCCGGCATCCCAATGCTGTAAGGTCCCTCCTCCATTCATCCACCCATCCACTCCATAATTCAAGGTGTGATCCAACGTTGCCTACAGGCCGACGACGATGAACTGGATCTGCAGCGTGCAGTAGTACTGTTATATGGATGCCATAGCAGAGTAGATGGGGGTTAGACGAGGGGGGGGGGGGCACTTACGTTGCTTCTGCTGCCTCTTGAGCTAAGCACGTGCTTCTCTTGGATTCGCAGTTTGCTTCAGAGCTATGTTCCTTAGATGGAAAGGGAGTGCTCACTCTGCTATAGTAATGTATTTATTTTTATTTATGGGAGCACTGGCGACAAGTGTCTCAACCATTTTCGAACTACTAGGTCCGATCGACGTCGCTTCGAATGAGAATATGCTGGCCGTCGGGTACAAGCGCGATAGGCGGAAATGTTTTGCGTCATGGACACGGTCTTAGACATAACTGTGATACGTGAAAAAACTTCTTGTTGTTAACTGTATAATGTATAACCATCGTAATTACTAACAATTATTACGCAATAACTACGGCAGCAAATCGGAAGGTTATTGCAGTACAGTTTATGTTCTTTACAGGGGCGTAAGGCAGCTATCAAATGGATGAACTTGAAGTTTGTCAAACAAACATACAATAGGACCGATGTTCTTAGAAATCGCAATTATTTTTAGCCTGATTTGTCCTGCTGTACATATCAGATCGAACAAATAATCGAGCGTAAAGTTGTCACATAATACGTTTCTGAACAAATTGACATTTGCTTTTATCACAAGCCAGCGACAATTCCACCGAGTAGCTTTCGTCTTGATTCTGTATTTCAAGAATCGACTATAAGTACGATCCTTTTATTTTGTCAGAGCAAAATTTCATAGTAATATTGACAAGTCTTACCCGTAGCGCTCAGAAACTTCTGGATAAAATAGTTTCTTTCAAAACTATTTTGAAAGAAACTATTCTTTCAAAATAGTTTTGAAAGAATAGTTTCTTTCAAAACTATTTCAAAAAGCTTTCCTTAAAGTACAGGGCGTTCAGTGATGCTTGATAAATAAGTATTCGTTAGAAATCTTTTATTCAATCAGCAGCAAACGTTCGCGTGTTTCGGTCATAGAACTGTCTTTCTGTGACTTCTTTCATTTTTACTCTTCGATCTTTGTCTTCCAGCTCGGCACTGAGTTTAGTTGAACATTGATAGTTAATAAACGCATAGATGATGACACGCTGCAGGTGGCCTAATCAACACATTTTTTCTTCCTATGTAGTATTAGACTTAATCAACTTACATTGACTAATTATGCACAAATACCAAATTGCTTTTTGCCAACTCCTTAAATAGGAGGAGCATCAAATTTGCTGAAATTTGTACACAATGAGCATCAGAATCGGCAACGATATCGATCATCATTCTTCGACTACTTCGGCTACTTTATCCCCAAACCTCAGATGTGCTTCTCTCGAATACTGGAACAAAACCATCTTTCCGATTGTTGGTCGAAACGATATCTGCCTAACCTTTTTTTTGAGCTTCTCAAAGCTGAAGATGTGTTGAATCATATTAGATCTAGTTAGAAGCCGTCCTGTCGTTGTGTTATTGTTACTATAGTAACAGAAGAATCTTCGGCTAGGGATATATATATATTACATTTGTGTTTTGTATGATATCTCCGTTGGTTTGTATGAATGTTCAGCGATGAACAAGTCTACATCTGTCTTCGTGTACTCGAATAACATTCTATCCATGTGAGTATGTGTGCATATGTTTTACGTTCGATCTCTGCCTGCGATCTCTTGATCGACCTTTAAGATTCAGCCGAGCAAGGTGGAACTGCGTAAACTCCCATTCAAACTGGAAGCATCGCTTTCCGTTCCTGTACTTGTGCCATGATCTACACACAGACATTTTGCGATACGTCGCATCTACATACAACTCGCCTCTTTGGTTCCTTTATGTGTACCGTTCTCACTGCGTATGCGCGCTAAGTCTAGCGCAGTGAAGTGCGTCGTCTACGGTCAGCGTTGCATAGTCCACAGTTCATGTGCCTTCGTTCGGCCGACAAAGCTGGCTCGAAATTTGTAATATATGATCTAAATGCGCTGAATGCTACCTGAAAACTACTCAGTCGCTGTGCTCGTGCGTAGCGCTCGACCCAAAGATAATGTTGACGGTGGACATGCTGCTGGAGACGATGATGACCGTAGCACTAGCAGTGTCGAAATACTGACAAAAGGGGAGCGAGAGATTCCAATGTTAAGTATAGCCAAAAAGAAACCACCGGCAAGAAGCCGAAAAGGTCTCAGGTCGTCGAGGCGGAAGATCAACTCAACCTAGAGAATCCCCAGCGAATCAACCTGGTAGTTACAGCACTAAAGATACCTGGCTGATCTAAACAAAGTTAGCGATGAAAGCACCCAGGAAGGATTTTACGCTGCGGTGCCTCGTTACAAAAGGAAGCGGAACGGAGATAGGAGCCGAACAGATGAGTGAGTGAAATTTGGGCACAGTAGCATGCGGGCAGACGGCCTGGTTGCTTGGTAAAGAAAGGAGATTCTCGAGTGCAAAGATTACTACCCGTCAACCGATGAATATAGCCAGCCATAGATCATCATGAAGATTTGCATACTCAATCGTGACACCGTTTGAACGAACGCGTCTCTAAGCGTCAGCCAGATCCCTGCAGGAAAGCTCTGTCTAAAAAAATCTTACATCTGCAGGACGAGCAGTATATAAGCGCCAATGTAATGGAGATCTAGTTAAGATTACAGCAATCTTAGATCGTTTTAAGATTAGTAACACAATTACGTTCATAAACATCGAGAAGGCGCCACATTGTGGTCGAAGAGTGGTCAACACCTCACCGAAAATTGGTCAATATTGTTAAGACCAGACCTAGAGCAAAGATAAATGTTTTAGTAACAAAACGATCCCTTTCAACGGACGCTATTGCGTTTGGTCGGAGAGTGAGTGATTTGCATAAGTCCGGTCTTGTAAAACTTTTTTAAAAAACGAATTTATATTAAGGTATTTTATACTAGATACAATAGTCCAGTAGCAGCATGTGCTCATTTTTAGATTACTATATGCGATTAAAATATCTGTTTGAGCAACAGACGCTGAGTGTGGGTAAATATTAGGCTGGAAGAGCTGCTGAGGTAGTTTTCCTTTGTATATCCTTGACAGATCCCCGAGTGCTTAAAGAGGAGACTCCTACCCCAGGTCAGCAGGAGCACCGTAGCTTGTCCACATAAAGATGGTTCAAGAGCGAAGTGTTTAAGCCTAGCTCTGTCAATGAGTTTCGGGGAGTAACACGGTCCTTTTGGAGAAAAACGCGCCTTAAGACGAATTGAGACATTTTAACTGTTCACCTTATACATACAAACAATTAGCATAGAAGGTCATGGACTCCTTTCTATGGGGAATAGGAGTTCGATTGGGGCATGCATGTGTGTGTGTGCGGGCGTATATATTTTGTGAGGTTGATACGCACGCCACGTGCACACGCTGAGCTCGTCGGGTAGGGAAAAGGCAATGATGCCATAATCCCTTTTGCGGACTTTGGCATCAAGTGGTGGGTGACACCCGTATGACTGTGCGGAGATTAGGCCGATACTTCAGTATGAATCTAATGGAGGTACCAATTCTTGTTGGTTCTAGGAAAGGAAACAACCTGCACATACGTGAACGAAGTCGCAGTTTGCAGCTGTCGAGTTCAACTGAATTATAAAATGATATTGATAATGATTTCAGTAGAAGTTTTATGGGCCGCTACAAGAAACTTAAGCATTTCCCATTTTTCCGAGCTGCTATAAGAGCACAATATGCGAACAAACTATTCAGCAAGCGCGCGTACAAGAACTGTTTTGTTTATTAAGTTGATATGGTAGGTAACTTGTTGGCTTCATAACTGCGTTTGACTCTAAATAATCAATAATCTAGATTTATCAGTAATTTTAATATCTCGAGGCGATTCCAAGGGAGATCACCAGATAGTAGTCTGTCTTTATATAATATTGTACACCTGCTCAGGTGCCGCTTACCTATCTTTGCCTGTACATATAGATGCATATCTCATGCGTCACATGCGTGCTTACACGTGTGTATGTCTGACAGAAACTGCCCAGCTAACATACTTTTTAATTAAGGCTTTTAGTGACTAGTTTCGTATATTCGTAGAATCAATGTACTTAGGAGAAGTTTAACTTTCCCTAGAAATCATTTTATAACATTCTATACCGCTCCTGCGTTTATAAGTTAAACATTTGGCATATGTGAATCGACTACCTCCGCGCATCAGCAACAGAATCGTATACCGTGTCTAAGATCTTCATAGTAATTAGTGTATTTGGTTTTATTTACTGCTGGCAACTAAAAAAGCTGCGACACCTCGACGGGTTCTTTGCAGGGACATGAAGAAGGGGTGTCTTCCGCGTTTTAATTACTTATTTATCCTATTCTCAGTAGCAAATAACCTGCTAGAGATTATTCGAGAACACATTTATCTGCTTTTCTCAAAGTACCTCAAACTCAAATCGGGAGAAACTCTACACAAATTCAATAATGATAAGCCTGAAGGATACGCACCTCCGGACGACACTCCGTGGTCCATTTTTACAATACTGGCTTCGAGTTCCGTATTTTTGCAAGATCTTCCTGATCAAACGCGTATGTTATTGTTATGCTTTGCTGAACACGCAAGTATCAAGCGTGAAAATATGCCTTCAATTATAAGCTAGTTCATAAAGCCTATCTCGGGCACAGTGAAAACGTATTTGGACTACTGACCTGTCGTTCTCTCCAATATAACAGCATCGCATTAGATAGCTGCTTATCTTCTTCGATAGCTAATGGAATCAAGCAGCAACGGTGAAGACTCTACAGGCTTTTTTTTTTTAACAAACTTAACCATTTCTAGGAAATTTCGAAGGAGAGGGAACGAGGTCTTGGACAGCATTGAGATCAAGACGAAAAAGGAAACATGGCATATATAATAGTCTGGACTTATTGATGTAAAAAAGGAAAAGCTTTTCAATCACAACATAAACGAACGTTTGATTTATCGTTATTAGTTAAAGTAGTTAGATTTTTAAAATATAATATATATATAATATTTATAAAATATAATAATTTCCATTTTAGCTATTTTCTATCTATCGTATGTCTAAGGATTGATTACATGCTAAAACTATCAGACAGCCTACCGAGTGTGCAAGAAAAACTGGAAAAATCACTTCGTAATTCCGAACTTCGCAGATTTTTTGTTAGCTGAACTTTACATCGCGGCAGCTCAGTTTTTTATTTTGCCATATCAGCTTATCGTATATAAAGGTACTTTCTTTTTCTCTGTTTGACGACACTCTATTGATGGTCATCACAAAACAGCGACGATGGGGGCATATTAGTAAGGGAGCGTTGAGCAAAAACTTCCATCGCATAGTAGCAGCTGTCCAGTCGTGCCAATGCATACATACAGACAAGCATGTACATATAAATAGACAGACATACACACGCGCGCCCAAATCCACGTCTAGTGAGACACCTATCATGACCGGCATGTTGTTATGATAAGACCATGTTCTAATACTCGCTGTCTTATGCTCCTATCATCACTCTATCAGCTTCTATATAGCGCCATCCTTGAACACCCCCAGGGATTTCAGGCATGTAGTAGACTCGGTCCTGCCGCTGTCTTTGGGGGAAAGTTATTACTCGTCTGCATCTAGCTCATGAGGAGTGTCTCCGCTTCTCTCACATGATATGTGCATTTCGAAGTATTAGTCTATCTCTGTCTTTTATTCTTTAGCTTTTCTCCCATCGCTCCCTTTCTCGCCACGAGTGAATCGTATCTCTCCTAAAACTTCAATGATAACAGGAAAACGACGAGATAGTCCATCAACTCGCTTGCAAATAGGCTGCTTTGCTAATGGGAGCCTGAAAGTGCTCTCAGCAAAGATTCACGAGTCTTCGAGAGCCCCAATATGGTCGTACCCTAAATGGTATCCTCATTTTGTTTTTGTAAGGATGCCTTATCACTATGATGATGCAGATGTCGATCGAACGTCAAACGGACTAGCTTTTAAAATGTTTCGACCGCTCGACTCCATTGTAACCATCTCAGCTGAATTTTTAGTATCAGTCATTTTTTAATAATTGGATTTACACCCCCTGAAATTAACATAACTGATACTTACTGATTTCCGTTGCGAGCTCAACAGCCAGCACCGCGCTAAGTCCCATAAAGGGCTCTGTGGCGTCCTTAGCACCCCAGAATTGAATTCTAATCCGAAACAACATGTTCTATATTATATACTAATAGTGATAATTGCTGGCTTACCTAAACATGTCACCTTGTTCCACCGCTTGTTTGAAATGACGTACGATAAGTTAGTGCGAAGTAGTTTCCATATAGAAAAACCCAACACCACTGTGTGGGGTTATTTTACACTAGGGGCTACACTAGGGAAGTCTGGGCAACAGTTAGATTTGTCAGAAGAATATATTGTTATCTGCAGAAGATCCGTACGACGAACGATCACAAAGCATCGTACATACTATGTATTTCGTAGGATATTTTATTACGATATGTCGAAGCGTTACGCAAATATTGCAACAAAAAGTCGTTCTGCTGCCGCTTAGACCGAGATGTGACAGCAGAAATAAAAACAAGAATGTGGTTGGTGACGATATATGCACGATATATGGCAGCCTGTATATTTTGAACGCCTACATCTTGAACAGAGGAGGATGTCTAGCATCATCGCTATGCCCTCTTAAACGTGTATCGATATTTAAATATATTCTATTAGAAATGGGTCTTTGGATCAAAGGCGAAGCCCATTGTACGACAACTAATATATGGCTATGCCTTCAGCGACATAATGAGGCACGAACAATCAGAATCGCATTAATTACGTGAACATTCGATCCTTCATCGTATTGTATCTATGACAATTATCTATGTCGTTCCTGATGGACTAATGATGTAATTATTGAAAGTATTGTGTGTACATATATGTATATATACTTCTGTACATTGAGGGTCGTTTATCGATTTATTGATGGTGGCAATGCCGTCGCCTCTGTTGTTGTTGGCGGCGCTGAAGCAGAATATGAAGTGTTCGACGCGGGCAGCAGGAGGCGAATAGTATAGGGGTTCCATTAAATTGCCACCTTTGTTGACTTTGTCCACAAAGAAGTAGCTGTGGCAGAAATGGCTGCGATATTTCGTCGTTCAAACTTTGCCTATTGTATACCCAGCGTATTGCCCGTCCAGGCATCCAGCCAGCTAGCCCACAAAAATGGCCGCTCCTTCTGCTGCTACAGATAAGTTTATACATACATACACGTATATCTATAACACAGAGACGCCGCCGTTGAAGTTAGCTGAGCTCGGACGTGCAAAGGCAGCAGCAGCAGTTGCGGCTACCACTATCGTCCCAATGAAATGCTGATTAACAGTCGGCTGAATTCAGAGAACGTAAAATGCTTTAAGGCTTCCGATTCCTGCTGATACTCGTCATGTCTGTTAACTCTGCAGAGCTTAACAACAGTGAATCGGACTCATTTTTCTGCCTTGCTTACCTGCTTATGGTATAACAGTGTTCGTCATTGTTATTACTGTGCGTGAACGGCAGAGCTGACACGTCTAGCGCATCGCTTTTCCGCCCAATGGCTAAATGGCTTGCAACTAAATGTAGTACCTATTGATCCAATGCTATACAATATTATACGTCACAATGAATCTCAGTTAAGTACGCTGTTATTACTGCGCTAACAAACCGTGTCAGTGTTCCGTAATTTGGCCTTAACGAAATTTTTTTTTTGAAAATTAGCGTACCTTTACACTGCATTCAATGACAATCGTTCACCTATCCGTACGATTCTTTTCTTATTAAAGTTATTATCGCTGTTGTCGAGTGAATGGTAGCGAACAAATTCACCCATAACCAGTTTTGAAACAAGAAACATCTGATTTGATTATTACTTTTTTACTTGAGAAACAGGTAAAAAAAAACGGGTGATTTTTTGCTCTATTTGATTACAGTTTGTATGGCGGAGCGTCGCGTTGGGGGCGTCGGATCCGGGGGCGGCGGAGCCCGTTCCCAATGTGCCGGTTGTGGATCGGCTATCCGAGATCCGTACATCCTTCGGGTAAGTCCCGATCTCGAATGGCATGCCGGCTGTCTGCGATGCGCCGAGTGCGCGCGTTTCCTCGACGAAAGTTGCACCTGCTTCGTACGCGACGGAAAGACCTACTGCAAGAGCGACTATCACAGGTGAGCTGTGTAACCAATCAATGGCCGGGCGAAGCCAGCGATACGTATTACCTTAAATCTCTGTTGTTCAAAGTAGGTAGACGTAATGGCGCACAAAAATCTCAAGCGTTTTCAACGCACTCGCTTGACCTAAAATGTCTACACGTTATTATTGTCCTAGTGACGGTGACGATGAAATGAAATGTTCAAAAAGGCTTTGGCCTTTCGTAGTCATTTATTTGATTTGCTTGGTCACGGATGAACCCCTTTCATAGACCCTGTACTACAGCGCTGATTAAAGCAGTACACAGGATGGCGCGTCTAAATAGATCATTTTCATTATATCTTACTTCTAAGGCTCTATTTAAATGAACACATATAGAACGTTTCCTATATGCTACAAATGTTATCCCTGTCGCTCATTGTTAACCGATATAAGCGCTATCCACAGCGGATATTGCTTCAGTGCAAGGCCTAGAGCGCTCACGATTCATTCTCAATATGTTCCTTCGTTCGTTAGTAATAAATATATTAAAAAAAAGAAAATAAAATAACTACAGTAATTCGCTGAAAGTGCTACCTACAAACGATTCCAGCAGAATTGTTATTATAGCAGACAAAAAAAAAAAGTCAAAAGTTCGGATGGAATGGAAGTGTACAAACCGCCAAAAAAGGGCTTCGTGTCTCATAATCGGAGCTAATCCGAATGACCTAATCGATAGTCAATGCTCCCTTTTTTGCAAATGCCTTGTAAAAAAAAAAAGGTTAAAAATGGTCTATGGACCCGTTTTGATAAATTTTCAGGCTTTCTAAATCTAAACTCTATTGAGAATTATCGCATTCATCATCAAGGAAATTGTCCTCGGGTTTTTCAGAAGCTTTATGAGAACTGGCAATAACGTAGACCGTCGATTTGGAACAACTGTTTTTTTTTTTTTTTTTTTTTTATTATTTATGTATATGGAATTTCATTAAGCCTAAAAAGAGTTATCACTAGCTCAGTGTCGCTCTCGGTTTTTGTCTAGTACCAGAAATAACAGACGACCGGGTATTCGTTCTAGCGAACGTCCCGAAACACAGTTTGTACATCATATATGTAGGGTTTAGTTCAATACTGGTTATTGGTATATTTATGTAAGTACTTCGAGTTGTCTCGATGCAATCTCCTTGTTGTTGTTAAGGCCAACTGGCCTAGGCTGTTGAAATTTGACTCTGTTTGGAAACATGAACCTCTTCGCTGTGATCAACTTTCTCTGCACCTTCGTTCGTCAGGACAAGTAGATTTGGGTCCTTAATCAACTTGAGCTGATCCGTGAATACAAAAACCATAGACTATCGTTACAGAAATACAACGATTGAATCATGTGTAGTATCAAGGACTCTCTGGACACGACTGTCATATCTGACGTCATTGTGTTTTCTATAGGTGGGAGCATCTTGCTTTCTACGAGCTTTGCTTGTAAAGTAATTGTTTTAATTCATCTAGATATTATATCACCGTACAATAAGGTAAATACTCACGTGATAGACATTCAGAACGTCTTCTGCGGCCTCTCTAGGGTTTTCCTATATAAGAATTCCTGTAGACGGTCAACAGGGTTGACGATGTTGGTGGGGCGGCGTCGGGCGACGTGAAGCGTGGCGATACAAGCTGGGCCATGGCTCCCCCGGCGTAATGCCTGCACCGGTAGCAAAGCTGTTTCGACAGTGAGAAAGGAAGGAGGCAGCTGCTGGTTACTGCTTATATCGGAGAGAGATAATTCAATCAAGGCCATTCTCTGGCTTTGTTCGCTATTTCAGCCCAGGAGTGAGCAGAATTGCAAGTCATACTTTTTAGATGCGGTCGGCGCTGCCCAGAACGAGACTAAGCGCTACTAGGATATAGTGATACAGAGGAAAAGATACGGAAGAGAATCGAGCGGTTCGTTTCCATGCAGAAGCTGCTCGCTACAGAGGCTGAAGCAGGTTGCCTCTTTGGTTCAGTAGATAGCGAGGATCTGACTGACTGACTGACTGACTCCTCCGTAATTGAATAAAAACATCCCCTTATTCCATGGCTTTGTTATGCAGCTCCGCTGGTGCGGGAGCTCCGTCTGGAGGCAAGACATAAAACACCTAGCTGCCTACTTATAACAACTACTTCTGTAGGCGAGCAAACTCTGCTGGCATGTCGGTACTCGATCTACCGTAGCGTATGTGCAGCGTTGGATGGATGCAGGAGCTGGACAGATAACGGGACTAAAGCAATGTGAGGCAGTGCACCTGACTTACGATATTTTGTGACGCATCGTTAGGGCTTAATGCCGCATGGTACTATCCTAAGAAAGCGCAAGCTTGTAACAGTTTGTATGCAATATGGAATATTAAATATAGCAGCACGCCGTACCCTCAAATACGTTCAGCTATAATGTGTAGGCGGGGCACACACAGTTTCTACAATCAACAAACCATTGAAGACTTCAGTTATTGAATTGTACCAACGCGGGACGTTACTGGCAGGAAGCATGGCTTTGAATGTTGCTAACACCGAATAGATAGTGCGTGGATCTCACCGACAACTTAACTTCAACATTACCAGATTCGGATGATGAGTGGTTCGTTGGCTTTTTGGCCGCCATTAATTTCTCAAAAAGAAGAAGTTGAATTGAGTGCCGAACTTAAAAAATTACAGAACGTTATTTTCAACGTTATTTTTAGTCACTTTCTGTACTTGCCCTACCAAATTAACTATCGACTGCATCTACAGTGGTGCGTTTCTGCCTGCCGACGAACCTCATGCGAGTAGTGTCCATTGAAGTGGGTCAACTTTTCCTCTATTTATTGGCATTTTTCTTTCCCGTCAACGAGAAGTAGAGGGGGTGCTGACATAAGGCACATTGGCCTAAAATCTGTTGCTCGACATACGGTGTCCTCCTTGCGCACAGAAAGCCGCCCTTTATCGTGCTCGTACGAATGCTTCCAGTAATACGATGGGCAATTAGCTATCACACCTTAATCAGAACACGCGACCGACGCGTGACGCCGGACGGGTCTAATGAGAGAAAAGAGTCTGCTCATGAAGCCACTGAGGTGGGCTCGGACGACTCGCCACATTTACCCCACGCACGGCCGGTTACCATAGGCACGTTGGGTCGGAGTTAAGTCAGTGAAAAGTGTTGGTACGAAACTCCACAGGCGGTGTCGATCTGGGCGGTGGTATGCGACTCGTGCTGTGCAATAGAAATCGTTTATGTGGTTCCGCGATGATCTATAGGGTCTAGAAGAAGGAGCCGAGATCTCCAGCTGGGAGTTATCCGCCGTGAGCATAGGCAGAAGAGCCTAGGTAGAAGAGCATAGGTAGAAGAAGTTCAGATGGTTCATATAATCACTATAAGTTTGCACTATTTTCAGATCAGATGTCGACTACCAATCAGTATAACACTGCTACATGTACATATCATTATAACTTTGCTCTTGCTGATTGCATTTCAGTATTGAATATATATAACAGCTGCATTTGCTGTCACTTTCATTTTTTTTTCCATTGGAGAACATGATGAAATTAGGCGCCTTTGGAAGGCGACAATGATCGTGTGTTTCTTACACCACTCAGCAAACTTTCACAACGAATGTCAGTTACAATGATCGGAGTGTTGTCGTATGTAATTATTTCAATGTTCTGCCATTCGCGGAGCGGCGTGTCACTCACGAAAGAGACACCGACAAACATAGCAGGATACGAGCCGTAAGCTCTGTAGGAGGATCCCGACCGCCTAGAGGCAATATAGAATCTAACTGCCTTAGCTCTTACTCATTCTTCGTCGCGTAGTGTAAGTTATACTACCGCTGGTGTCTTCTAGTAACAGCGGCAGCAGCAACGCCGGATATTCTACCGCCTAGCGTGTGAACCCCACGCGGGCGCCGACGAGCGGAACTGCAGAGAGGAGAAGGTAGCCAGTGGTAGTTTGGGCGGAGGTGATGGTAGCGGGTTAGGCCGTATGAAGTTGGGAGGTAGGAGATCAGGCGTTTCTTCGTGTGCCGTACTGCCCCTCTGTCTCCTCTTCCAAACGATGATAGGCAGCTCTAGCGCGAAGAGGGTCTCTGTGTGGCTGATAGACTGTCTGCGTCCGTTCGTTGGGTCAGTGGGCCTGATGGGAAGCGATGCTTTTGGAGCCGTTGGCGGCGCCGCCGCCGGGGTCGTCCCTGTGCTCTCATCGGGTAGCATTTGGGCGCCTGGTCGTTCCCCGTGCACCGGTTGAATTATTAACAAACGGTTGAGGAATCGGGGAATAGCAGGGCGCTAGGGACAAACGGGCGGCAGCCTGAATGGCGGCAAGCTTTCAGACCAATATCCACTCGTTGTAGTAGTGGTCGCCGTATGACGAGAGCGGAGCGGCAGCAGGATACCGCCATTGGTTACGCTGCAGCAGCCACAGCTGCTGCTATGTTGGAAGACGGCGTTTGAAGAGAAGTGCTGTATTCTGCAAGGTTTTCGTCCGCTACTCTCCGTCTCCGCTCTGTTTCTGGCTGCCGCCGTTAGTTTGCCGATCCCCTTTGAGTTTTTTTCGCTTGTTCTCTTTCTGCCATTGGGCTGCTTACAGACTGTTCGATCGTCGACTGCTTGTCATCTATGCAGTGGAGATGAGGAGTAACCCAAGAAGGAGCGAGGCCTCCCTGTCGCTGCAGTTGTTGTTGGAATCACTAGCTGCTCCTGATTCCCACAGCGCGGCCCTGTCAGGGTAAACCTACGTAGGCTGTACAACATCATAGTGGGGTATAACTGGCACCATTGAGACTACTACTAGGATCCGCACCACAACTATGAGCAGAGCTCATGGATGCTGGCCATCCGTGGTTATACAGATAGACAGACACGTGTATATATATATATGTATATATATATGATATGAATAGGCATATCATATATTTATGCACTTGTACATACCCAAGTACTGCTACGTATAGGTGCACCCGAAAGATTTCCATAGAACTTGTGTGGATCAAAGTTTGTCTAGTCGATAACTCTGCTGCAAATACAACTACTTTGCACTTTAGTCAGTAGTGTATATATGCAGGGGCCAAAGAGTAGGTTTCTGCTGGCAGGAGTGGCAGGACCACCAGACACTCGGCCGGCAGCTCAACAAAAACAGCTGTAACAGCAGCAGCAGCAGAATAGGCCACATGAGCAGGATATCTTCGCACCGGAAGAGTGCCACTGTCTTGGGCGGAGCCGCCATTTCCGGTCGGCTAGCAGCTAACCAGTCATCCGGTGAGTTGTTCTGCGCTTCAACTTGACCACTGATGGCTGATGCCGTTGCTGCTACCGCTGCTGATGACTGTCAGATTTAGCACAGGCGATCTGAAAAAAAGAAAAGAATACAAAATATGGTGAAGAAAGACAGAAGATGTCACGTGATCGTTCAATTTCGAGGGGCGGCAACAGCTCAGGGAGCCGCTCGACCGGTCCCCAAAGCAGTTTGCAGGGCTGCTCTCTGAAGACCGATACAAGCCTAGTTATTTTGGTCGTTGCGGTGGTGTCGCAGTAGTGGGACCTCATAATGGTCGCGCTACCGTTGTATATATGGGAATAATTACACAGCTTTAGTGCTAGCGCTTGTCCCTTTGTTGTCGATATCTATGGTATGCCGTTTGTTTTCTCGATTTTTGAGGAACACCGCCCAAGCTACAAGACTACCACATGAGCAAAGAGTCGCTAGGAGTGCTTGCCTAAAAGCAGCAGGCAACTTCCGCCTGTCAGTCACGTGATGGGGCGGCAAACAGAGGGAAATATTAGTGAGTGAGTGGTTTGTGGTCGGGGAACGAGCGGGCATACGCGGATAACCGCGCGCGCGCACGGCAACGGTAACTCAAAAAGCCGACTTTCTCTTTTCTCCTCTACTTTTGCGTCACTTCCCGCTAATGCACTATACACAGCGCCAGTGGCAAGTAAGCTTGGAAGCCCTGTCTCGTTTGTCGTTGACCATCTCGCAGCAGGGAATCGACAAACAGCGGGACAGAGGATGGGAAGGACATTATTGACGCAAACCTAACTTCTTCACTCAGTCGTATGCATAATCGTTGTGTGGCAGTTTGCAGAACTTAGCACACTCGAAAAATATTGCTTAGTGCCTACTAAAGCTTTCCTATGCTGCTATCGTCAGGTTCAAACATCTTTGAGGCACTGAACAATATTTCGTATGATATAGTTCGTCCTTATTGATTTTGAATCCATCTAATGATAACTAAATAGCAACCATGAAGGTGAAGTAACGCACGGCTGACACTCAATAAACTATTACTCTACCTTGTTTTTATGTGGTCAGTTCCGCAGCTAAACTGCCTGTTTCTCTACTCGAGCAGTAGCAACTCAGAATTGTCAATATTCGATTTTATTTACTGCCATTCAGCCGCCGCCGCTGTCGTCTTCGTCATTCTTCGTAGACAGTCTCATCGACGTAGTTCCTTTTAGCGTTTCGTACTATAACTTCGCCCACCACTACCAACCCGCCACCTTTCGGTCGTTCGCTTCACGGAGCGAACTGTAGAAGAAAGCAAGGACAGGTCTTTCGTCTGGGTAAAAGCGCAAGTAGAAATACCAGCAGCTGCTGCAGTCGTTGTTGTTGTTGCTGTCGGCAGCGGCAACCTTTGTGCCCTAATGTGCAGTGGGGCACATACCGCCTTGGAGGAGGCTGTAGCAGTGGCAGTAGTAGTAGTGGCAATGGCGGCTATCGTAGAAGCCTACTTGGCCTGGCAGCCTCTACAGTAGTAGCAGCAGCAGCAGCAGCAGCAGCAGCAGCCGCCGCCGCGGCGGGAGGTGGTGAACAACGGCGATAAAGGCAGGGGGCAGATGGATAATGCTATACAAAGAAGCCCCTCCTTAAGGAAGGCGGTGTCTCTGGCCCCCTTCTCTTGGTCTAGGGCTTGGCTGCTGTCCGTTACCTCCCGCCCGCCCGGCCTGCTTGGCTGCCTGTCCGCCGCTGTTTCCGCCACGATCCCCTTCCCGCCGCTTCAGCTGTTCCCCGCCTCCTCCGTCTGTCCTGACCCGTTCAGGACACGCACCCCAGACGACGCCTGCTTCCCAAGGCTCGATTTCCCCTAAGGTCTCTTTCGACAGAGGTTTCCCTTCCACGACAGCCTGCTGATCCTCCGGTCCCCCTCTGTTCCTAGATGATCGGCGAAACGGAGCCGCTCCTCTCTGTTCTCGACTGCCTGCCTGCCCTGCCGGCTGGCTGCTCGTCGTTCGAGTGGAGAACAGGGCAAAGCCGCGGCAGGAACGCCACGACGGCCACCAGTAGCAGCCCACCCGTCCCGGCCTTTGCTTTGCTGTGCTAGACTCGGCTTTCCTGCCTCTGTTCACTTTGTGTGCAGCAGCAGCACCACCACCAACCCTGCAAGTCCCCCTCTTTTCCCGTTTTGCCCCATTGCTTCTTCCCATTTCTATCGTACCTCAACCCTCCGACCGACGAGCAGGCAAGCGAATACTGCTGTTGGACGTGGTAGTGGTGGTGAGGCAAGCAACGAATGGAGCGAAAGAGTGCCGGAGAAGTGCGACTAGCGTGCTGATGGAACAGGAGATGACAATGCGTGCCTTACGAGGCTGGGCTCTCGCTCACTCATACGATGCACACACTCACCAACTCATCCTACACCGACAGGCCCATATAGACGCACGACACAGCACAACATAAACTAGATCAGCACACGCTGGGAGACGGCCACAGGGGCGCCCACAGTCGAGTCACACTGCCCCATATCTGTCATTACATACACTCACACATCTCAGCTTAGGCACCCATCGTCGTCACACAAACATGCACGCTTACGGGTAGAAAAGGCAGGGTGCGCACACGTGAGGCACACGCACATTCCTTCTCGTGGCTAAGAGGGTACCTACCTCTACGGGGAGCGGGTGGGAAATGCAGAATCCGAAACACGGTGGGCAACAACCTAGCTAGGGCCAGGGAAAGGGGGAGGATCTGAGGGAACTGCCACTCGGTACCGCCACCTGCTGAGAAAACATAGTCGCAGCTCGAGTGGTGCCCCTTATACACGTATGTATGTGTTCGTTCTAAGCATAGACTGTGCACTGACTACTAGGACTACTGGAAATCCGTTCATTCGTTCAACGCCGCTCAGTCACACCGTACCGTTCCTTACTGGAAAACTGAAGGAGGATGATCAATGCGCAATATTTAGTTGAGTTTATTAGACGCAATGGCGCCATTCGTTTACCCGCTATATTTACTGCTTTTCCCTGCGTATAATAATAGTAGTAATTGGAAATCTGAGATAAGACAATACGTACAACGCACGACTGTAACTTTTAAAACCAGTCACAATTTGACTTAGGTCAAGAAGCTCGTAAGCGAGTTATGCAATGCTTGACTGAGGGTCAATAATTATCGACAAATACAAGCTGTTATGGGATCCACTAGATTTGTGCAGAACTAGGGTTGGCCAGCGAAAAACAGTTTTGCAAAGGTCGCTCCTTTAATATCTTGTGTCGTAGATCAAATTATATTGCTTCGTATACGTACTTTCATACTTGCCTGTGGGAAACTTCGTCCCCTAATCTAAATCATCAACAGATCTTCATAAAATAACAACGACAAAACTCAGTAGATAGTGGGGTATATCCACTGAGCTGGCCCTAGTAACTCCCCCGGCCCTAGTAACCAGCTGTTTGTATGTTATTAACTGTGAGTGTAAAATGACTGCCTCTATTATGAGAATTCGCATTCATAGCCCATACATACATACATATGGGACATATGAACGTACATCGCAATAGTAAACGATCTTAGTAGTTGTTGCAGTGATCTGTTTGTCTGTTGGCGACGATGTGAAGAGTGTACGAATACGAACGAGATAGTTTGGAATCGTAATATAGTCATTACAGTAAAACACCGTGGGCAAATTCCGCATCGGCCCCTGGCTCTACTCATTGATGCCGCTCCAGCAACGACAAAGTGAAGCTTGGAGTCGTTTTTCTGCCTTCAGTTGGCATCCTGTCGCTGCGTTCCTCGATGTAAAGCCAAAAACTTTTGGCAGTAGGCAAGCCACTACTTCTGTTCAACGTGTGCTATAATGCTGCTCTAACTAGCAGTTCTGTGGCTATTTCGGCTACAGTCAGTTAATACACTACATGCGTATGTTGAAACAGCGCCATGAAGCCGAGGTAATCAGTAGCTGGCGGTGACGGAACTGGATCCGCTGTCAGCCGTCTGGTGGCACCCGTTTCTTGTGCTGTCTACGCACGACATTGGCGGGGGCTACTACGACAGTTATAAAAAGAGGCTTTAGCGATGATGTCGGCATCAAGTGCCTCGTAGTGTCGTTTTTGTTCGAGTCGCTGATGATGATATGCGGCAAAATAGGACGCGTTTACGCGCACGTTCGGTGTGATGCGTCGCAATGGAGCTCGCTACACAGGATTAGTTTGGGCAGTGCCCGCTGACTGAGTACACATATCTATAATATGGTACATACGTGGTCCTACGTAACGAAGAGAAGTTCAGTAGGGCTACGGACACATTGTGTACGTTATCACCGCCGTAGTTGTTCCCATCGAGCCGTTGTTTTTAATAGGAATTGCGTAAGTATTATGCGTGGCATTGGTAATGGCGGCAGATGCAGCGGCTTTGTGTGCCCGGTTTGATGCAATCGTTACCGACGCTGGCGATGATTCTGCGGTCATCGCTGATGGTAACGAATGTTATATCGTCGAGTGGACTGTGGACGATAAAGGACGAGGATTTTTACGCAAGCGTCGACGCCGATCATGCGACACACTTCGACGCACAGAATACTATTACCACTAGACCATACGTATGTCTATGATAGTACTGGAGCTCAGTAGACGGCGAGGCAAAAAGCTTGTGCCGATCGATTCGTGCTTTGCCTCATCACGCACAACAGTGATAATGGTCGCATTGTCATACCATAATGTACATACGTACATATCGCATCTACCTATATGTTACAACTTGACAATTGTTTTGCTAGTGTGGACACATTGTGCGCGGGTAGACAAACAGGCCTTTGACTTGTCGAAAGCACACTAATATATAATGTATTGCAATTTTCATGTCGTACCCCCTAGCTACATCGTCCGTCTCGTACAGTGGTACTGTATAGTGTGTTAAAGACACAATAGACCGACCACGGGAAATACAAGTACGAGCAACAATGCGGGACCCTTCCTTTAAGTATAAAATTTTACCTGTGCCATTTAAACGAACATCTAGTATATCAGCTTTGTCTGTGATGGTAGAAATGAATAATGTTTATGTTATGTTATGTTCGTGGCCAACGTACTGTGTTATTACCAGCATGTTCGACTACGAGCGAGAAGCTTTGTACATACGAAGAAGGTAAAAAGCTTCATCCATTCAAACAAGTTGACCGTGTATATATGTGCATATGTACCTATTTTTGCGGTGCGTACGTATGATAATAATAATAGTCGGCTGAATGAACGCGTCTCGGTGTGCAGTTGCCGTCGTACAGGTACCAATATTCATTATCAGAACTGCGTTGATGATAGTATTTTTATAGTCTGCGATAACTGTCGCCGGCCATTTCAAGTCTCTCGACGAAAAGAATCAATGAGTGAATCGATGAGTGAATTATCGTATAATTGGTTTTCCTCTATACTGTAAAGCGGTGATGACGCATGCGCTGTATAGGTGTTCCTGCCACTGGCTGTGCGTGATAAACCACGAAGAGAAGTATTATTTCGTCAATGAGCATAGAAGAAATTCAGAGGCACGGTAGTATCGTTATAGAGCTGCGCAGAAGTTGCTGATCGACATCACAATGGCGATGATAGACCGACACCGGCGTGAATTTATTAATGTGTTGTAGACGTCACTCCATCACGTCTCGAGATAACCTAGCAGGGCTTCGGAGCGATGTGGGACTCGCGACGTCCGTGATTCCGCCGATTCGATGCATTTCTGATAGTGGCCAAAGGGTTACCTCACTTTATACCGATACTATACTCGAATGTACTTTTGTAGGGCAAATATACCTGCACCAGAAAATGCCAGTGCAGCTACATACAGCCGCAGTACAGATAATTCGGAATGACAGATTACGAGTGGCCTAATATATCAAACAAACGCAGCTCAGCTCGGACCCTGCTAAACATGCAACTTCTATCCTTTGCCTTGACTTTTTTTTATCCGATTTAGCGCTATCTAGTGTCGATGCTCGACATGGCGGTGCAAGTCTGTCAACTTGGTCCTTGCATATATGTACACCCGTAGAACACACTGATTTCCTAATAATATATAGTTTTAAATAATTTAGGTATCACCAAACAATGACGACAGGTTGCATTATTCGCAACAAATGTATATTCGAAATGGAAATCGACCTTAACTAAAGTATAGGGAGTTTTCTACTTGTACAAAAACAAGTGCATGCATATACCACCTTCACACCCAACGCAGGATAACGTATTGTCGAATGTGCGAGGTGGCCATCGGCAGCGACAGTAACTAACGCTGTGAGTAGGACTCGCCGCTAGACGAGCCTGCCAGATTTTCGGATCTCATTCTGGCAGATATTTTTCGACTCCCAACACTTAAGCGAGATATCTGGGTTCAGACATTCGTATACAGGCATCCCAATTCAATCGAAATTTTGTTTAAAACAACCGTATATGTTCTCTCTCCTCTCTCTCTCTCTCTCTCTCTCTCTCTCTCTCTCTCTATATATATATATATATATATATATATATATATATATATATATATATATGCATATATGTGTGTGTATGTCTATTGAGGAAGCAACGCAATCCGCGAAGCATCGATACTTTTAGCTTGGCCCTTCCCAATGAGTACTAACCTTTCGCATTCGCTAGAATCTACCATAGAGATAAAATGTTATGTTGACAAGTCCATAAAGAATGGGAGAAGATCTAAACGCAGATGTTGCTAATATAAGCGCAAAGCGACGTCCTTCCTTGCGGGACAGAATATCTTCGTCTGAACCCCTTCTCATGAGTTGTTTCGATGGCAGTATGTAAATACGAGCAGAGAAAGGTGTTATTCTGACTATTTTTATTTCATCTAAATACTATTAACTGAGATTACCAGAGGAGTTGAATTTTGGGCTAATAGCAGGCTCCAATTCCCAAAAATGCAAAGGCCTAAAGTTGAAAGAAGCTGCTAAAAACCTTTCGATCTTATATGGACGACGTAATAGGCAATCAATATTCTCTTCTCGAACGCGGGCATTTTTCAAAAATAGCCTTTTTTAGTTATTTGAGCTTGAACCGTGTTGTTTGTCTCCTGGGGTTTTATAGGAGTCGCAACAAAAGCGCTGACTCCAAGAAAAAAAATATTTTTCACTTCGACAGGAGTTCCCCCAGCGCGGGAAGATTGGACGGTAACGGATCAGATTCGCTCAGATTATAAGGACGACACAACGAAAATTTATCACCTTAGAAATAGATGTTTTGGATAGAAGGAATTGGCTTTTGCCTGGCACCAAAACCTGGCGGGTGAGCGCCACGGTAATAGTGGGCCAAAGTTTGTCCAAAATATTAACACCCCACTTGGCGTAACCAACCAGTTAACAGGTGCCAGTTTCCCTCTGGACTGTACGGGAATATATGGCCAGATCCTCTTACCCTGTTCATTAGTTTGTTGTAGGTCTATGGAAAAAGGAAGGCTAACGTTGATCGTCAATCATTGTGACCAAATGGTAGGCAGAATTCAGCTAGTATAGATGTATTTATCTGCACAGAGTGATCGCTCACCCGATCTGCTACGGTTCATATATATATGGATGCTGCTCATCAACAATTATTATCATGGATGATAATAATTGTTGATGTAGTTCATTCGTTTCGACACCCTTTGATCTCAAACGGCCACACATCAGAGAACGTTAGCTAAGGCAGCAGAGTCAGTGGCGTCAACAGGAAACTCAGCATACTGTGACAGTGGCGTTAGATTGAAGTTTCGCTCAGCTCATCCACGTTATGATGTGACGTGATTGATATTCGCTCGCGTTAACGCTGAACGGTTCCAAGCGTTTTGCTGGACGACTGTCGCTGTGGATTACCTGCGTCTCTTACCTTCTCTCGTTACGTTTACGCTAATGATGTGATGCGACGAGTTTATACGTGATCACTAAATGCTATCGCTATCGGCTATGCTTTTTGACTGCTATTAGATGGAGACTGCCGTCGCCTAATCACGTCAAATAAAACAGTGAACAATTATCGCCGGGCGGACCTTCTCCGAGCAGCAACAATCGGGCGTTGAAAGTACTCCCAACGATTCCGACAAGCCCATTATGGGGGTCCTGCCCATTCGCGGCATGAGATCTATTTAATATAGAAGATGATAAAATCAATGTTTTTCTAGATGGTATATATAACAGTGTGATTTGGTGGATTCTTTGATTATTTTTCTTTCTGGAAACTCAAGTACGATTTCGTTGACCACCTTGAGTTGTTACGCATCCGAAACGGCTTGCTTTGTCCCTCTCTGACGAAATTAGCTTAAGATAGATAGTTATTTTTATACATGTAAATAGATGCACCAAAGCCTTGTGTAGCTGTTTAACTAAAAAAAAAAATATATATATATATAC
>NW_019213675.1:156778-212157 GCF_002532875.2 Varroa jacobsoni
GTGGAAAGAGCCATTTTCTGCTACGGTCATAGAAAAGCTTTCACTTCTTTTCTTTCGTATTATGGAACAAGCTTGTGTTGTGACAAAAGCCATGTATTTTTCTCTGTGACAGCATGTGCTAGACAGACCCTATCTCAAGCTTTCGGTACGTCTCTTCCTTATCTGGCCTTAGGGAGCAAGAGGGTGTCGCTTACAAAAGATGATAAGAGAAAATTATGGCGAAATTGACCAATACAAGAGCTTCAGGCGAATGGTCTTATGTACATTTATTGGCTTCGAGTAGGCTGTCTACGGATAGTGCGCATCCGTCTGTTTTCTATATATGTTATTGTAGGAATGCCTGTACAGCAGTCCTAGCATTTATATCGGATCCTAAAAGGAAGATCCTATATCAAGCAAGCCATGCCTGATTTCAGGTTGGAGTCGATTGATTCGTACTTTCGAGCAGCTCTAGCCGAGTGTGAACGTTGCTGGCACGCAGATAAACCATTTTCTTACTAAGACAGTCAGTGAAACGCACAGGATTCCAAAACGTCTCAGTCGTTTCCACGACTGGAAAACATGATAATTACCTGCTTCTTAAATGCTTTTTCGCACTCGGCGCATTTTCCCTTTTCTATATGGATGCGCTGTTCGACAATATCTGCTCTGTTTGGACAATATCAACGCATAAATCCGGCTAGAGAAGGCCCACTAAAAGGCTTTTCGTACGCATTGGCCGGTTTCGTGTAAACGCCACAGAATTTAGGGTCTCAAAGACGTATAGAACAGTGTAATACCGGTGTGAAGCCGTGTCAGCTTTAAATGTGCGATGTATCTTTGCTTGTCGTAGAATTCCTATAAAAGATAGATATAGATACTACTCCAGTGCTGGAGTTTTCGTTCAGATATTTCCACGATCAAGGCGACCATTGCCAAAACTTTCTCGACTATGCTTGGGTTACATTGCTTCGTGGCACTGCCTTTGTCAAATCTAGTCAGGGTTCGCTTCCTCCGTCTGCATATCGCGACTGATGACGTAGAGAGTAGGCCGTCAATGGCCTTTTTAAGTAGGCTTGTCGCTTTTTCGTGTCTTGACTTCTCAGAGTCGTATAATCGGCCAAGCAGGCGACAAATGATTTTTGGCATCTTGAGACCAAACTTTATGTTTGGACATATCTACAAACATATACATAGAGAGACAGAAATATACACATATACGCACACACACACATATATATATGGCTGTCTTGACGAGCAATAATTCGGTAACAAACGTCCTATAGAGACCGTTACTGTACATAGGCGTCATAAAAAGAAATATAACAAAGCGCCACATAGAAAAATGTTTATGTTTTTACTAGCACACTCTAAACGATTAGGATGAATAAACGTCTGTCTCATTACAGGTCATGATGATTGTTAGGTGTACTAATAACTTCCATCAATGTATGGTTTGCTAACAATACGCATTTAAACATTTTATATGGATATTTTTAAATCTATCTTTTCTACGATTTGAAAAGCGAGCTTAGCTATTTGCATTTGTAGTTCGCCTTTCCTTCATTATCAGCGTATAAAATCATGTTGACCTGATACTTGATAAAACTCCCCACTTAGAGCAAAAGCCGATAAAGATATGAATTAATGCCATCATAATTATGTGTATAGGAAACACAATTGGTTTCCTGCTTGTTGAAGAGCATCATCACGCACGATAAGTTTCTCAAATCGGTCTAAGTTGTACAATTCATTCTCTAGATAAAAGCAATCCATAAAGGTGTTTCGTGGAAAATTGACTTCGTTTCAGATCCCATCAGAAGACGCTCTCACAGAGACATCCTCGTATACTCGTCGTTGAGTGAGACGGCGAGGCATAAGAAATCCGACGAAATGTATTTCCGTTACGGCCCTGGCGGCTGCTCGATCCAGGCTATGATAGGATCGTATTTGGGAACCCGTTTTACCCCCTCTAGGACACCCCCCACACAATCCCAATCTCTACTCGTTTCCCGGCCTGACCTTTCTAGACTTGTTGTTACAGCTGCAGCAGTAGCAACAGCAGGTTTTCTCTCTGTCGTTGGCCTCAGTTCCCATTCGATACGATTCGTTTCCCACTCGGTTTTGTCCCCACCGAAGGAGTTGTTCACTCACAACACCGAACAGTGACCGAAGAGAAAAGTTAAAAGATGCGAGTCAATATGATGATGGTGATGATAGGGGTGGGGGTGTGTCAACCCTCGGCGACAAGCTTCGATGGGCAAGGTCGGCTCCTTCCGGAAGTAGCACCGGAAGTGGGTAGGAGCAAGTTTTATTCTCCGCCCCGTATCATCTCATTCTCTCGGTCATCGGTCACAGTTAGTCGTCGCGCTTTATTCCAGTCGATCAGCGCCACTTTACTTTCGTTTTCATGCTTGGGGTCGCTTATCAAACGAGTGGAAAATTATAGTAGAGCAAACACACGTAAACGTCATATACATAGCGTAAGTTTCTGTGAACTGGCAGAATGTGAGCGGAAGCGTCTGCTAGTAGAATCGAGTCATATAGGAAATGTTTTCAGCAGGCTAAGCAGTGAGACTTAATAGGACCTAAATCTGCCACATTTTAAACTTGAAATAGTGTTTATCTTCAGATATTTATACATAAAAATCTACATCCAATAGAAAAGCTAGAACTACTTCATTGAGTCAGTATTGAATTTGAATCTTGTTGCGTACTGCTCACTGTAATTAAACACGAGCGTCTCGATTAGCGGTGCCTTAGTGAAATATAAACATAGAGGGGTATGGCTATTCCCTTGTATAGTAACACGGATGCTCGGAGAAGCAGATTTTCGCTGCCCAACATATGAGAAATGGCTGGCTTCAGTCTAAATCTGGTTCTGATTTAGCCCGAACCGTTACCGTCGCCGCCCGACCGTGGTCGGTTGTTATTGTGACAACGTCAACAGATAACGATACGATGATAAAACGAAAACCTCGATATCGATGTAGACGCTGCCGAATCTTCAGTCGAACCTTGTCTTGACCGATTCTTACTTAGACAGTAAAAAAAACTTTTTTTTTTTTTACCTATAGAAGTTAACTGCTCAGGTTGTACTGGATGGTTAGATGGCTGGGGTAATCGTTTTTCTGTGTATATCGATACGATTAATGTAGCGTGATATTTAGTGTCTGTTTATTGCTTCGTGTTTTACTGACTATGTTATGTTATCATCATTGTTATTAGAATAACGAATGAGGAAAGCTATTGCAACTTATTTTATATTCAGCCGGTCGTGAAGCAAAGCTTATTTTATTGTATAGATATTTGACTTTGTTGATGCTAGATAGTCCCTTTTCTCGTCATTTGACGGGTGCTCCTGACTCGCTTTTTCTGATGTTTTAGTAGTTTTGTCCCCGTGTGATCTGATGGCGGAAAGTATTCATTGAGTCTCCGTCAGATCGCCACCGCCGCTGCCTTCGTCGGCCACTCACTTTGTAGAGCTATGTACTACGACAATGACTGCCGTCAGCGTCACAATCATCAGCGACACTACCACTACCTCTCACTGATTACCGACGCTAATGACGGCGTGCGTTTATCCGATAGAACGATAACTCCGGGCGACCAGCGAGAATTGAGCTGTCCGGTTTGTTAGTTAGGTTAAATATTATGGTTAAGATCAGCGCAGCTGAAGACGATTGAGCCAGCGAAAAGATCTATCTGTAGGAACAGCCAGCGCTGAACGGTTAATTTTGCATGAACTCTTTACGGTGAATTCTCTTGCCGCATCTACTGTCATTAGTATTTTATTGCCGTCTCTCTGCCTGTTAGCCTCAGCCTAAACTCGAAAACGAACGAGAGACGGACAGACATGATTAAAGAAAAACGAAGTAAATCAATACAATCTCCAGTATACTGAACAAGGTGCCTAGAAGTCTTTGGCGGTAGTGCGATGTTGGGGGCACGTAACGATCATAGAGGACTACGCCCATTTCAAAAAAACCGACTACTATCACTCTTGAGTTGGTCGAACTTGCGGACAATGTTAGCAGGGCAGTTGTATCTCGATGTTCCTTCCCATCTGTTCTTAGCGAACGCTCGGCTTAATAGCAAGTGCATCTCTTCTAGACAAGTAACTCTAACGACGATGATAAACGTAGAGACATTTAATATCTAACAACGCGGACGGAACTTGCCCGGCGGGTTTCTGCTTTCCCTGGATCCCTTCGCCGTCGTGTTTTAGCGCATGGCTGAAGTAGGCAGCTACCGCTGCCCCTTTCCTGCTGAAGCAGTGGTGCCAGTGAAATTTATTATTATTGCCACAGCGACACAGAAAATGGTGAGACAAATTTCATTATTTATTTACACAATATTAGTAAATTCAATTCATTTCCCCCCGTCGCCGACCCTTTCGTCTCTTTTTTGCCAGAGATAACTGAGCTCCACTGTGAAGAAACGCTACGCTGATAGAAATTACAACGACAACGACCATAGCCGCGGCTTATCGAGTATCAGACGTGTCAGTCAGTACCGAGCACATTCAAGGTTCGCGGTTCTCTGCGGTTCGTTTGCAAACACATGCGCGCAGATACCGCCCCAAGAGACAGACAGGAGAGACGCATCGAAATGATATTGGCCGACGCTGGGCACAGAAATACGTGTGTGTGATATTGTGTTGCCGAAACCAAAGATAAGCTCTTATCTGCTATCTTTGCAATTTATACTTGAGCAAGCACTGAATGAACACGCATTGGAAAGGCGCTGCGTATATCTGTACCAAACACAAAAGTTAGTGAGTACCCCCACAGGTTATTTGGCATTTTATAGGTAGTCAAAAAAAGTACTGATTGTTGATTATTCGCAATAGATGTAAAACGTGTGCGTTTGTTGGTTCGCAAAAGACGTTAGTATAAGAAGAGACAAGAGCTATGGCATATGGGGCATGCAATGATATGACGCTACGCCATGACTTTTGTAAGTGTCAAGCGCTCACAAACCGTCGAGACGCGAAATAAATTGCCGAAAGTGATTATTAAAGGTAGTCACTTCTTAGTACGCATATCCTGCTTTTTTTTTTTGCCTTTTTTTTTTACACTAATATATAAGTAACATAACGTTCACTTCCAAGAAGATTTGATGTCGGTCCGGTCACACTGTGTTCGAGCCTCTTAGTGTTCCGCAGTCCGTGGAGCATTTGAGAGAACGCCATGCGAGTGGTTTAATGTTTGCGTAATCGTCGAAATTCGCTACTTATCTCAAGGGCCCTTGGACTAGCTTTCAGGGGCCACGGATGACTGCTGCGATCTCTCAATGCGATCCCATGCTTCTGATTCTCCTCGAATAGAAGCTAGCTAGATAGCGTTTTCTCAGCTAATAACCCGCAATCCGCCCGATTTTAAGGCCGTCAGAGTCGCAGCTAAAAAGCGTGGTTTTAGTTCATATGTGTACGTGTGAAGATACGTATACGTAGATAAAGACAACTTTAGGCAGCGACTAGCAGATTAGCGACTATGATAGAGCTAGCTAGTGAAAATAGAAATAAGAAAACATTTGTCAGCTCCAGCGATTATGAGAAGTCGATCAGTTTGTACATGTCTGTAGCTATTACGCGGATGAGTCTCTAGCGAGCTGAGCAACTTCCTTTCTCACCATAGCAAAAACATAACGATACGACGTCTAGGCACGATACGTTTGGCAATAGGTAATTCTGCGGTTTCTCTTACACACCAAGAGGACTCGTGTGTGCTACAGTGAGCATCTTTATCTCCTGTGACACGATCAGTTAATAACATATCATGAATACCCTGTATATATATCAATACAGGTAAGCAGTACATACCGTCATAATGTATGGTTGTAACTAATAAAACTTCGGTTTTTTGCTCGTTGTCGTGTTCCAGGTTATTCGGTGCGAAGTGCTCAAAGTGCGGTCAAGGCTTCAGTCGTAGCGACTTCGTTATGCGCGCGCGGGGCAAGATCTTCCATATCGACTGCTTCCGCTGCATCGCTTGTTCGCGACAGCTTATTCCTGGTGAGTGAGTCTAGAATAGTGAAATTTACTTTGCCCCTAAAACATATAAACTGCACAAAAATTTCACTCATCTCCCGCTGGATTGTCTAGCGCTCGGTTGCATATTAGAATTAATTATCGTTATAGCAAAAACGCTATCGCGTATCAAGATTTGATCGATAAGTATTACGATATATCGGAAACGCACTTCATTATCCATGGTACATATATTTAAGCAAACTGAAAATAGCGTTAGATAGACAGATAGATGAATTTGAAATTCAGTGATGCTGATGACCATTCTGCTGTTGCTCAACTGCCTATCTGCTTTGCTTTTCTTTCCTTTATTCTGTTGTTGTCCAGGTGATGAGTTCGCGATTCGGGAGGATGAGCTGTTCTGCAAGGCGGACCACGACGTCCTCGGGGTGGGCGGTTTGGTCGGGGTTGGAGTGGGCGTGGGAATCGGCCTGGGAGCGGGTCTCGGCGGCGGCGGACCTGGTGGTCTAGTGGGGGTGGTAGGGGTTGTAGGGGGGGCAACGACTGGTGGTGCCGAAATGAAGCAGGAAACGCCAGACCAGTCGCCCCTGCCATTGTCGCCGGCGAAAGGCGCGTCCCAAAGCGCAGGAGGTGCCCAAACGCCCAATGGGACCGCCAACCCAAATGGGGGCGGTAGCGGTGGACCTAATGGTAGCAGCACTCCAGTAAACAGCCAGCTAAGCAGCTTGAGCAACGACCTGGCCAGCCAATACTACTCGGATGACTCCACGCACGGCTCCTCGGTAGTCTACTCTTCAGTAAAGAGCGAACTGAGTAAGTAATAATAAGTACACATAAGTGGTCCGAACTACGGATATGATTATGTATGTACATGTTCTTATAGGTAATAAGTGGTTAATCGAGTTCAGGAAACAATGATATTAGCAATATACACCATTGAGCGTATGCTCGCTTTTGACGTTCATTTTATAAAGCAGTATTAGACAATGAAATTATAGTTGCATTATATTAGGGGAAATAATATGGTTCATTTGCCCTGTAAGTTGAAAGGGACAACGCTTAGTTGTGAAATTTTTCGTCTGTGTACCTTAGTGAGATTTTTCCTTCTTCGTCTTATCTTAGGCATTCCGAAACATTCTAGCTAGTTCACATATATATATATATATGTGAACTACATATATAATAATAAACATATATAATTTACATTGGGTAGAATGGTGTGTGGTTCAATAGGATCTGGTCTGATTTTGGTCCACATGGGGGCAGCTACGATGTAGACAGGCAGACTAGAAGCCTGTGCCTGTGTACACATATAGGAAACATTACCGTGGTGGGGTACACAGTACTTCCCTTCCCGAACCCGAAAGCTTTCGTTGGTTTACGGGTTCTTTTTCCTTTGACGGCCGTGGTGCCTTACGGGGGTGTACTACTGTAGAGGAACTGCTCGTCGATGTTCTAATATACTTAGCTTTATGGCCACTGGCATGGAAAGACAGGCAAAGAGCCATCGAGGGGTGATGAGCACAGTGCGCTTGAGAAGAGGGGCGAGAGTACCTTTAACATTGCAGCCGGGGTTGGCTGTATAGCGGCACGGTGCGGTAGCAGGATTGCGTTTGTCCGTAGTAGCTATGGTATCTAGCCAATGAATTCTGTGGGCAAGTTATGCTGCTCCGATTTATACGTCAGGCTTACCTTAGGTTTTGCGGCAAACGACTCAACGAAAGGCACAGCTCGAAGATTCGCCCGTCGGCCTGGGAGAGGGCGAGAGTTTTCGGGATACAAGTAGCTAGTACCGGCTATAATAGCGGTTGGAACGAGCCGAAGCCAAGTACCAAAGCATGCTGAAGGGGCAAGCGGTCTTTCGCTTAGCAGTTTGTGCCCTAAGAAGCCGTGACTGTGTGGCGTGTGAGCGCGCGTGTCTGCTGACAATATGAGGTCTATGGAAAGTCGGCTGTTCGTCGACTGCACGACCGATACCAACGAGTGTGAAACTGGCTGGGAGCGGACAGGTGTAAGCCTATAGGAGGTGGAAGGCCAGATGGAGCAGGTTTCAGGAATGAACAGTATGAACAGGCGGATGTAGGAGGCAGGGCGTCCTAGCTAGGCCTAGCTAATGTGCGGGAATGGCGCTACGAAATCCACTCAGGGAAAGAGTCTGCTGTGTCTAACCGAGCAGACATCGCAAGGAGGGTGTGGTGGGCGGGGGGTAGTAGTTGGTGAGGGACACTTTTGCACATATATACGATAGATTACTGTACAGCAGGAAGAGGGCTGGGAACTGCGGGAAGGATACAGGCGGTGCGTGGGGCACCGAAGGACACTGTGGAATAATTGAGGCAGAACGACGAGCGGGAAAGCGACAACAGGCGGCCGCGGAGTGGGCGCATGGGCCGATTGGCAACTGCTGCCGCAGCTAATAGAGAGGAATGGAAAGGGAGGATAACTTGACAGATTTTCGGATTAAGGGAGAGGTGTTAAGAAGTGCAGAGGTGAGTAAGAAAGGTTATCGCAAAGGTAGAACTAGAGACGAGTCGGGTGATCGGCGGCGACGAATTACCCTCACGTGACTTAGTCCGTAGATTTGGACTCTGCTAAGCGAGTACCCATGGATATTAGCAATCTAAGCCGATTGGAGTAGAATCTTTAAAAAGCAAATCCACAGACGGAAGAGAGGTAACGACAAAATAACTAAGAAATTCTTTTCATTATTTACTGTTTGATACGGAAAGATAGCAATGGCCATTTGTATATATAAGCATCAACAGCTGTATACAACGGAAGTACATTTTGTCTCGATATAGAACTGAAAAGACATGAGTATATCTGTGTAAGTGAGATCTATGTAAGCACTTTTGCTACGCATTGTTTTTTTTCCTGACCGATAAAAACAATCACTCATCGATATACAATGGACATTATACTTGGCACACAGCAGAAAATATTGGGCTATATTATTTGGCCACTTTTGTTAGCGTAGTTCGACAAAGATGAAGCTGAATGTTCTCCTTGGTCTACGTCCGTTGCAGAGGCTGGACAATTTTCACTAGGATTACGATTCTACGGTTTTTACCGTAGCGCGATGTAAACAATACGGTGTGATCCGTCCTTGGATGTGATGGCGTTACTGCATTTCAGGATTAGGAGTCTTTACTTCTCGACTTACAATTGGGTACACAAATCATGCAAACCAATACGAGATTCGCGACATAACTTGTAATAAATGGCAGCCCATAAATATCTGATTTTTTTAGATGTCCATCTGCGCGTCGACATAATGACGACATGGCAAAACTACAGAAGATATATCGGAGATGGACCAAGCTTATTATTATTTCATTAGCAGGTCCCGTGTGATCTATGCCTTAAGCTACGAACAGCATTTCGTAACCACCTTACACGCTAAGGCTAAAAATTTCAGAAAGTGGGTGTACGGATAATGGCCTTACAATCAACGTATAACAGTTAAACTAGTATAATATTAATAAAGATTAGAGTGACGAAACAGACGGAATCTGTGGTTCGTTTTTATTTATCCCTTTGACTGCTCATGGAATTGCTTTAGTACATGCATCCATCTATTTTTGGAGTTCGTAAACAACAGATACTCTATTCAGGACTTTACCTATAAACCTTCCAATGGTCTACCAGAACTACGTCGAAAGGCACACCTATACAAATCTAGTTATTGTTACTATAGTGTACGGTGATATTTTGTTTAGCTGCATTCTATACCGAAATATAATAATTAAGTCGAGTTAACGACCGTTTCGTCGAGGCTTCTATGTGCTCTAAATGTTTCAGCTTGGAGAGCCTAGCTCTTGTTATCCATTATGGCTAGGACAAATTAAATATCATCAAGTCATCAGATGTGGTCCGTGTTTCTTCCGCGTTTTCGCGGGCCTGTTATAGGTTTAATTTCAACGCTTACTTTAGACGTACCGTAATGCTCGCGAAAACGGAGAGAAAACATAACTTAGCGGTCTGCTCAATAGCAGCATAGATGGATCCACAGCAGCTCCACTTCGATTAACTCGAGCATCTTTGTACAAGCTCAGCGTCGTTTTCACTGTGATTACTCTAGATGGGCCGTCTTCTTTCGTCCTGATTGTCTGCTTATATGGCCAGTGTACACTACACTGATGTGATGACGATGATCACGCTGATGGGAATGCGTTGGGACGCTTCTGCATTAAAGGAGGAGCGCGGCCACTGGGCGGGCTGTAACTAGATCCTAAATCAATTGTGTGTCAGTATCTGCTCCCTTTGGTTGTGGAAAGCACCCGAAAGCATACAGACTGGGTTTCACAAGCTAGCAGACAGAGTCAGACTCGCCCAGACATGGGCACTGCTTTACTTTCCACCCACTCAGTGCTATCTCTTAGAATTCATCGTTCAGGGCCGCCGTTGTGTTGGACGGACAACCGCAGCATCGGCTCTTGTGACTCGACTCTATGTCATAGTATAATATAACGAAGTCCACAGGACAACAGCTACTGCAAACGAAGCCAGAGCCATGCCGTTCATTGTGCTCAATCCTGTTCTTCCTCATAAAATGTGGACTTTGCTCAGCCGAGGTGGTAAGCCAGAGTAGACATTCATTCATCCTTATGGCGAAAAGGAAGCAATCTTTTTCCGTCACTTGCTTTCTCTCTCTCTCTTGTCCCTCTCGCTGTTACTCCCCCTGTTTCTCATCGCCGGCAGCGAGCGACGTGCTCATCATTTGGGGCTCTCATCTAGTTAATACGTGATCATATTTACCTGCCTCAAACATTCCCTCATAGAAAACTTGTTCAACATCCCCCAGAAACGCTTCCCAACGAAAGCCAGGGCCCTTCAAGTTTGTCCGATGGTCAGTTGTTAGAATGAGGCTTCTATTCTATGTCATCCTCATGCCGCTGTAAGTGGAAAGGCAGAGCCACACCGACAGAACATCGTATGACGAGAAACTGCATCATCGTCCCCATCAGCATCATGAGCATGCAGGGTAACGCTAAGTTGATAGTCTCATTCCCAATTGGCGTTCACCTCTACCCTCTCACTCCTTCCATAGAACAAGGACTACCACAGGACCGGGGGCTGTCGTCCTATGACATTAGCAGCTAACTACGATTTATCTATCATACAATGGCGATAATGCGAACGCTCCCGGTCGAGCCAGGCCCTCAACCGGCTGTCCTCAGCCGGCAAACACTGCATGAAGATGAGCGTATCTAGTCCAGGCACCGCAGGCAGGTCTCATATCTGTGTTCTGGATATTCGTAGGGCCAAGCGGTGTTGCTACGAATGGCCAAACGGCTGCTGCTGTTGTTCGAGCTACAGCAGCGGGCGCTGTTGTTGTCCATCGAAGCTCCTGCTTAGTCATCAGGACATCGGGAGCTGGATGAGCAACTTCGAGCGAGTGGCGTCTGTTTGGGCGTGGTGCCATCGTCACCCCTGACGCTCCGTCGGATGAGCGCCCTTCTGTGGCGTGGAGACGACAGAGAAACCGATGTCGGTGTCGGCAGTGTCCGAGCCTACTAGCCTGGTCCTTTGGGGAGCGGGGGGGGGGTCAATCCTTGTTCCTTTTATGTTGGCCTGATTCGTATATCCACAAAGCTCAGCACTCTGCTACTAGTGCCCGGGCTGTTGTTTCTATCATAACTGGTAGTATGCCCTGCAGCTGACTACCAACTACTAAACTGATATTCTTCGTTGTTTCCGCGTCAATGCCATCCCATGACCCCCATGTACATGCTTATTACGTGTTGATTAGATCTTTAAACAACAACGATTGAGTTACGGTCAACGATACGACGGCAGCGCTCACTAAATACTAATCCTCGATGAGTAATAGAAAAAGCTTGACGGTAGACTTTTACAAGAACCACACGAAGCGCATATATAAAGCTCGTTCTATAAAATTCATTGGTCGATTAATGCAAATCCAAATCATTGTCCTAGAGTTTACGAGAAGAAAAAAAAGCTATACCAGTATAAAATATTGACCATGCCTTTGTTTATTTGCTATTTGCAGTTACGATCTAGCAGCTTCTCTTGGCGATTATTTGATCCGGCGATTCGTATACTTGCAACCTAATAAAGCTGTCAGTGCGTCTCTATTGAGTTATGCTTATGATGTGCATCGCTGGGTGGCGGTCTAGTCAATCCTAATGATATTCCTGTATGCTAATGAGAGGAGAATTCTCCAACAAGTGAGTCTATCCAAGGTGCTTCTTTGTTCTTTTGGCTTGTGGGTTCTGGTTTCGTACTAGCACAAGCAAAGATTTCCCTGCAAGATCACTAGTGGTGGCGGTATCATTGAGGTATATTCCAGTCCCTATTTAAGCCGAGGCTGTAACGGTGACGAGTATGGCGGGAACCAACTGCGAAAAGTCGCGCATGAACAAACCCTATGAGAGGCCGCGGATACGGGAGGCGGGTCGGCTTTTGTGTGGCGGCCACCTCTCTCCGGCATGGCAGCCTCCATCCGTGTAGAAGTCGAAGCGATAGGCAACATCCAAACTCGCCTTGTGGTTTGCGGAGCGCAAACGTACGAAAGATCCCAATATGAGAAAAAGGGACGATAACGAGTGGGGAATAGACACAGACCGCAGACCCTCTCTCTGTGTGTCTGTTGTCATTGCGGCGTGACTGTGGTTTTGCTTGCGCGTCCGCCTGCATACATTGGCTGCTAAGTGTGTTTATACGAGGATTTAGCCGCCGTCTCCTGTCGATTGTGATAGGAGTTTTGCGAGTTGTTGGTAGGCAGGGGCGTTTGAGCTAGCAAGTGAGCGAGCGTGAGCGAATCGGCGCGCAAAGGCTGCTAGCCTCGGGATCTAGGCAGTGGACGAGCGGAAAAGCAATGTGGTAGGACGACATCCCATTGAAAAGATGGATGAGCAAGCAGTACTATCGGCACGTTGACAGAGGAATGAAGAGGATCAGGCTAGGAGCGAGAGGAAAATTCCAATGGCTGTCGTAACGCAAAGCTCGCGAGGACGGCAGGAGCCGTACAACGTTGCGAATAACTCCTTAAAAGCCATAGCTAACAAAGCCTGCGGGCGATGTAGTGGGTTGATCCTACAGATTAGCCTGGCAGCTCACTCATTCACCCACTGAATCGCTCGCTTCTCGTCACCGCCGTTGCTTCCACTGTGTAGCTAGTACTGTAGTAGCCACCTCCCAGTACAAACAACGAGAGGCAAAGGTAGGGGTCCTCACGAGCGGCATCATCACCATCGCCGCCATCGTCAGCACCATCACCAATATTACCATCGTCACCAAAGCGACCATTAAGGCCAACATCACAACGATCCTGGAAACGACTGTCCTGTATTTTTCCTCAACCACCTTTATGTCATCTAGGTTAATGTCGACGAATCAATGGTTTGTTTGCCGAAAAATACCAGCCATTAACTAGAGCGCAGGCTAGTTATTGCCATATTATCGTAGCCAACGCATGGCAACGCCGCGGACTCGAAGATCCTGCCGAATTCTAATGTCTTCTAAAAAGAGTAAACGCCCTCCAGTGAAAGGATTACACTGCCGAAAAACCCATATGAAATGAGACAAAAACAGCACGGTATAGTAGTGATTGTTTTGAAGCAACATTTTACGCCGCTACCGGACCTAAAACTCAGGACATTAATTTAGCGGTAATAATAACAGACAGGCTTAGACCTGTGCGGTCAAACCAATGGTGTGGAAGGTTACGGTTGTTAGCCGGGGCTCAATGGGGAGTTAGGCTGTCACAGATCCGATTTTTATTACGTATCAGGTTGAAAATTGTACCCTACTAATCCTACCAGCGTATGACATTGTAGATTTATGAGGGTGTGTGTATGATTATGCAGAGTCACTGCATGCGGCGTAAGCCAATTAGGGAAAAAATTAGAGCTAATTACTATTTAGGTCCCAGCTCATACATCTGCTATTAGTTCTCCAAACGCGAAAACTATTGGTGCTGTTATTAAGAAAGAAGGAAGAGAAGAAATTAAGTTGATGAAAATAAATTGATTAGAATTGTAATATAGAGCGTAAGATATTGAGAACCCTAAGTCGAATAGGCTATTACAGATAACAGATCATTATAGGTGCTGTGAAGCGTGATGGGGGTATACATAGGACTGGTGTGAACTGGGCGCTTTACAGCGAAAAAGGCCGGTAGTACCAATCATTGAGGAGTGTGGTCCTTATAGTCAGGTTTTTCTAAAAGCTTCGTTTTCTCTAGAAACCGCTAACGACGAGAACCTTAATTAGGAACATAAGTTTGACTAAGCGGGTTATCTCGAAATACGAGCATGCCGCAGTGCAGGCAGGACTAGAAAACGTAGATCTCGACCTTTCTAACGCCTTAAACATAGACCTAACTTTTTTTAGAAACAATCATTGCGGTGATCTAACTGATAACGTAACGTATTTTCAAAAGAGAGGGACTATTCTGGGTTTCAATAGCTAAACTACTCCATTGAAGCACGGCGTGTACCCGCTCTCAAGGCGAGGGAAGCACAGAATGAGGAGAAAATCAAGTTACAAAAGAGTCTTCAAAACCTTCCTAGAGAAACAGTAGATAAATAATGTACTCCACAACCGTACTACGAACATTTAGAAAGTCGCGATCAATTATTTTGGTTCTTAATTTGCCAAAGCCTTTGCGTGTGTTGGCCGCCTGGTCACCGTTACCTCGATTAGGGAAATTCTAGTTCTCGGGGTTTAAATAATTTATTATATTTATCCAACGCTATCGAAGTGACGACCAACATTACAAGGCTTCTGCCTACTTGCCCTAACAGCTATATACCCTAAGCTACCCGCGACGTTTACGTCTATCATACGTTCATTCTTATATACGTGCGTACTTACAGACACTCACAGAGAGAGACTTGATGGCGGTACCACTAGTGGATTCTGTCGGACGGTGTCGCGCATATTACACGAGCGACAACAACGACAATTATGGAAATTGCTTAAGCGCTCGACATGTTACTGGCCAATATGGCGATGCAACTGCCAGAGCTACAGCAATATACTACGTTCACGTGTATTTGCAGACAGACAGCCATGCTTTGATACTATCACGCAGATGGGGATATTATATCAGGTACATTGGATGGTAATGCATTCAGCCTCGGGTACGCTTCGGCTGGCTGTTGGCCGCCGTAGGCACGCGTTCATCCGCCATTCTTGGCGCTCGAAGGTCTCCTAGAAAAAACAACGACTTGCTATGGCCAAAAACAGAACGTCTCCCGAGAAGACTACCATAAAAAACTACCGGATGATTTTCGAGAGTGTTTATTTTTAATGGGCTTGAAAATTGATCAAAATAGTTCATAAAGCCATTTTTGCCACACCTATGCCTTTGGCATAAAAATAAACCGCTATTTTTGATAGGGGAATATCCATTGTCTATTGGGTCGTTCAAATCAGTCCCAGTAGTCGATTAATTTTTCTCCTAATAATAACAAAAAAATGGGGCTGTTATATTTTGCTAAACACCCTGTTTGCTACCAGCTCTGATTTTTATTCCGTTGAAACTGTTTACATGTGGCTATTCTAACAAATCCATTTGTTGTTAAAAACGATTGTTATTAAAAAAATATATTTACGAATTAGGAAGAAAATTATGAACATGACTAGTGAATTATCTAGGCTTCAAAGTAAAGCTGTAGTCGCGACCAGTCGAGCAAAGATGAACGTCAAGAACGACACTTCAAGCAGATTTCGTTGGAATACCTGCCTTTGTTTAGTTACAGGTTTGGGAAAAAACTATATGTCTCATAATGCGTAAACGATGAAGCGCTCTTTGAAATATATACGTACATAGTGTAGGAAGAACCGGGGGAGAGGACGAAGTCGCGGGACGGAATGTACCCTTGTTATGTCTGCATTGGATCGGGTGAAAAGGCCTTATAAAAAATAGAATTTCACCTACTGTTTCCTACTATGGAATTAATTCATATTGCTAACGCCGTTGTAGTTTATGTTTCTAAATGTCGCAAGACTTCTAAACATAAGACAAATAGCCTATGCGCCTAAAAGCTGCAGACATAAAACCTAACGTTATTTAAGCGTACCTTTGTGAAGCGCTGTCGTTGTTTGGGTTTCGTCCAACGGTTATTGGGTGGAAAGAGGATTTTTTTGGACTGGGTATAGGCAGTATTTTTTATACATTAATACTTGCTATCACACTTCGTGGCCGACTCAACACATTGCCAGTAGCTGATTTTGTTCGCTGACGTATTTAATGAATGACAGTATCGAATTGAATGCTCTTCATGTGTATTTCTCTCACACACGGAGGCTACGGGTGTGTTTTGCTGGTACATGTTGATGTATGGGTCTAAAGCGGGGTTGGGTTCCGTATAGAGTAACAGCTCCATAACCACCACTACGATGAGATGACCACGTTGACGAGCTCTGGATGGTGATCCAAACATGACTCCTTAGTAGGGCATATCCATGCCTCGCGTAGAACTCGCCAAATTCATCCGGGATACCAGACTGTCGAGGTACTATCTTTCACTAGCTAGCTACACCACGATTGCGTGCATCTTTGAAGTTCCTGCTCAGCCTCTTTCTCCGCTTTTTTCACTGCGCTCTAATATTTTGCCTCCATCGAACGCATATATATATCAAATGAAAGCGTACTACTAGTTCTGGACAGGAGGTTTCAGGCCTGGCCAGGCCGTTTCATGGGTAGGCGCGCGAGCCGATGTCGCTTCGCATGAAACCAAACAGGACTAGACTTGATCTAGACACACGTGTTTGCCAGTTTTCCAGCGTACACGCGTTCGGCAACGGACGGTCAGTGGGTCAGCCAAACTACTGCTGTCTCGGTTCATAGTGCGACTGATGAAAGACGATGATGTCGGTCTGGCGTTAGAGTAAGTAGCAGACAGCAGCGGATTCTCCTGACAGCAAGCTGGGAGCACGGGCGCAATGGCAGTAGCTACAGGGGCAACGAACCGTGGCAACGACGATTGCAGTTTCTTAAGGTGGATCGACAGAGCAGTGATAGAAGATGATGTAACAGGTTAGGCTGTACAGTGACAAGGTCGGGGCTACTGCTGCTGTTGAGGGGGCTCTAGGTCAATTCGACGTTACCGCCACCTCATCCGTTGAAGCTCTCAGAGCGTTCCCATTAATGTTCTAATTCAGTCTCTTCCCATTACCTCACTTGTCCTTCGCAGTGCTCTGATAGATGGAAACACATCAATAACACTGGTGATAACGACGTTCGCAGGCTATCTGCTGCTGAGCCTATTATACTGAAAGGCTATAACTTGCAGTAGCTCAAGCATACCAGCAGTTTTTCACGAGATACATAGAAAACAGTGAGCTACTGATAGTGGTCCAGTATGGCTTTCCAGGTATTTATTAGACGTTATCAGGGGAACGGAACCTCATCAGCGTTAACTGCGATCACGGATTCACTGCTGGGCAGGGGATGAATACGACGAGCGAAAGTAGCTGCACACCGCTGGGTTAGCGCGTTGTGGAAACAAGGTGATCAGGCCAGATGAGCCACTTCAGTAACGGGCAGAAGTATATAGATTGCTAGACAGACATGCAGATAAGAAGAATGAGGACGGGTAATGCAAGGGATCTAGGTAAATTTGTTCCGCTTAGTGTTTTGATGATGCTAGGCTTCGAAAGGCGATCCAAAAAGCGACAAACCATCTTCGAAACGATACACCATCCGCCGAAATGTGCTGTTCGCGCCTAGTTTTTTTCTAAAGGCTAGACACCGCTTACCTTGCCTAACAAAGAGCTAGATAGTGACAAGTAAACTTTAATTAGTCTTTTGTCCGCACCTTCCGCAAATACGAAACAACCTTTCCTTCATAATAGAATAATTTTAGATGGCCGCATACGTTCATTTACAACTAAAAAATCGCCTGGTATATATAAAAAAAATTTACGGAAAAAAGCATCGACGATCATCACACAAACCTGTGTGTTCTGCGCGACTGTCGTATACTTGCTTAACAAGCTCAGCGCTACCTCCAACAAGATCCATCTCCTTCCCATGCTCGTTCTTCAATTTGAAAGAACTTAAGTTTTAGCTTTGAGTGAAGTCGGGAGTAACTTGTGGATTCTACTCACTGGTTCATTGTCATCATCGTGATTTTCACATGCACTTCTGAAGCGTGTGTTGCAGCTGATGAGCCGTCAATGGCCAGAGAACGCTGAATCTCCACATCATCTAGCCTAGCAGTAGTAAATTAGAAGGAACCAACAAAGTGGCAGTGTTGATTCAGATGTGGCAAATATTTGCGTACCTATTGAGCGGCAACAATGTCCTTCTCTGTTGGCCTACTAGTTCCACAGTGAATCACTAGCAACTTCGCAAATATCTCCGACACTACCGCAATTGTTGTAGTTGTGCTCCTCTCGTTTATCGACGCTTTGTGTACATTGGCTATCAGCGTCGAACAAGGCGAATGTGACAGGCGCACCACATCTTGTCTGGCATTTGGGTGGCCTGCAGTATTTTGTTGTGGGTCGTAGAGGCCGAATACCATTTCTCCGTTGATTTCCGCGATGACATGAGCACCACCTTGGTCCGCCTGTATTGAGCAACATGGCTAGCTTTGCTTGCTCACTCATTGTCCCTCTCTCAATTTTGTTCCGATAAATAGCGGTTTATGTAGAATGGGGGAAGATATCATAGCAGTGACGATGACTATTGTTATGTTGTCGTCGCTGAGTGTGTGATGTCGGAAAGAGACGTTTGCACAGTCTGGGACTCTATACAAGCCGAAACAGGATGGCTGATTTGTCCTAAACATTAGAGTTCAATTATTATTGTCAGCACTCTACAGCGCTCTCTGAGGACATGTGCGCGCGTGCAAACGTGCGTGCTAGGAACGTTTATTGAGTTTAGGACTAAATTTGCACTCAAAATGTTGACCTCTCACTTAGGCACGAACATTTTAACATATGGCTGTCATGTATATGTACACGATTTAATACTAAAAGTGCATGTGATATCAACAAACTCAGAATTCGTCTAACGGTCATTTGTGCATTTAACTATGTCTTCTTTTGTTTTTTTCCAAATAGGTACTGTCTGTCAAGGACGCCTCATACTAGGAAGCGTAAAATTCTTCAAATTTTCCTTCACGTTACCGTATTTTATAGAAGTTTTATCCTATACATGCAAACTTTTTTGACTCTTCCCATGGCTGCTTTCCCACTAGAAAGTTTAATGAACGCTTTGTACAAATATTGACAAACACATGACAGTCAAACAGGAAGCTCGCATACGAAAATAGTATGTGGGCATACGGTACCTGTAGAATCAGCTGATCTATATATGATATACCCAAAAAAAGACTTTGTCGGAAATTTCGATGCACCAATTTATGCAATAGTGTATGCACTCAACTTACAGGACCATTGTATCACACGCTGACGACCGATCTATCTAGCTTCATCGTATCCATCGCGTTTTCAGACTACCTGTACAAACACACAACAGCAAGAACACCCCCCGACGGCCGAAGGGAATAGAGAGGGTTGTGGCGTGGTATGATACATTGTAAAAAAGAAACTAGTAATACGTCTAGGCGAAAGCGTTTGTTACGTTTCCATTGTCGTCGTGTATAATATATTGGCTGTACGCGACAGGGCTTTTGTGTGTATGCTATCGCGATAGCCCAAACTCTGTCTTTCACGTAAAATCTGGTATGAACTGGATATCGCGAATCGAGGAGCGATCCCCCTCACCGCTGTTACAACATTACGCGGAGAAAATTCGGATGAGCAACAGATGCTAGCGACTTAAGGCAACGGTAGTGCTAACAACTTTCTCCTGTACATGGCAGGGTCACCCGCCAACGCACGGCATCGTCGGCACAATTATAGTCGTCGTCGTCGTCGTCGTCGTCATCATCATTATCGCCGCCATTGAAAAACCACCTTCTAAGCTGTTCTGATCGAATGTCTTCATTTGTTAGCCGCTCTGAGGCTTCTGCTCAGATTGACAGCTCTGTTCTTCTTCGATTGATGCTTTGACCTGCTATTTTTGATTCTGAATTAGATGAACACGTTTTGAAAGCTTCATGTGCGAGACGGGTAATGCGTCGTGTTAGCTAGGTACGCTTCTTGTAAAAGCTGCTACGCTACTAATACGACCAGCACCCCGGTAAGCTGTCAATTGTTCGGTTCTGTTATTCATAGTACTGCTACATACAATATAGCCAAAGATAGTCGGTCGGTTAATAAAAACATGTCGGCGCAGAGCGAAAAAGGCTGTCTAGAGGCAATTTGAAGGGCAACCAGTGGGCGTCTGTTTTGACAGTATGGAACTACAACAACATTCGGCCAAGTTTAGATCCAGCATTCCATTGGTAAGCTTAGACTTCGCAATGCACTTGGCATCAGCAACCCGGCCGGCCATCTTCTTAAGACATTCCATATATACGCACCGTCTATCGTCAATATACCGATGGAACTTAGACGGGATCCACTTTGATCGGGGCATTACCATCAATAGTAACCTATGTGTTGTGACGTTGGTTGTCCAATTTGTATCCAGCCTTAACGCGATTGCTGCTATCGATTAGGCAGCTCACTGTTTACCCTGAACGTCGACTGCAGTTCCTGTAGTCATCGTCATTGTGCGCTTGTTATGTTATAACAGCCTGTTGTCGAATTTCCTGATTGAATTCGGATCTGAAAAGTCGATGTCAAAAATTGGCTTAATTCGTTGTCTGATGGTCTCTGACCGCTGCGACGGCCGCAGGGAAGGACCATCAAGCTAAAACGAAGCCAATATGGAACCTCTGCTTTGTCCCGAGTTTGCTAGCACGGTTACTGTTGGCGATTTTTTTGTTTCTGTCCATCTGGTAGTCGCTGCAGCTGCCGGCGTTGGTGTGATCCTTCTTTGCTGTAGTTTTTTGACATAGGCATTACGTCGATCGCTTGTGTCTCTTCGATTTTTCGGCGTCTTGCCGTCATCTAACGTCGAGTCGCTAGTGTTTTGCTGCCCTCTAGTGTCTGTTACCCATGAGTTCTTCTTTACCCGTGCTGCTGCTGCTGCTGCTGCTGCTGCTGTTGTTTCTTTTTTACCCGGGTCTCGACCGTTCTTTATCGTTATCGATTTGGTTGTACGTATATGTGACGTATTCACTATCTTCTAGCCGTATCTTCTTTTTGTAGAGGGCTAAGCATTTTATGTCCTTTGGTTGGCTCGATACCGGTCATAGCGGTAGCATAGGCCGGCAGTATTTACCGCTGCAGCGACCGCGGGAGTGACTGCGGCTGGTTATCGAGGTTATTCGGGCTTTTCGCGCTGCAATACCCCCGCCACCGCCGCCGGCAGCCGCGTCGCCAGTACTAGTAGCTTCGACAGAAGCTAGCTGTTGCCGCTAGCCAATCGCCGATGGTCGATTTCTTCGTTTTTGCTTCGTTCTGTTGCTCCTTCGACGACAATTCACTATCGTCGGACGAACTTTTCGGGAGCAGCAGCAGTAAGATTCGCTTACTTCTGCTGCTGTGCTTTTGTCTTTGACGACGGCAACAGCTACACCGGCAGCCGCGGATGATGTCGCGGCGGCATTTTGTTGTGAGGCGGTGCTGCTCTTGTAGCCAGAGAGCGAGGCGATGTCAGCTGTCCGTCTTCCCTGCGTGTCCCCCCCATCCCCTCTCTTCACCGCACTTCAGCATTTCCTTGAGCGCGGTCCATCACTGATCTGTTCGCCGGAGATTTCTTTGCAAATTCGTATCGCGTATCGATATGTACAGTTTGCCTGAGCCTATTATCAGTGGACAACACTATCTCGAACGTTCGCACTCGCGATTCGCAGCCGTAGCAGCTTTGACCGAGGGGGCCTCTGACGCCTAACGCCTCACTAATACGATCGGAGAGGACAACTGCCAAATGCCGTATCGTTCTCGCTTGTCGCTGCTGCTGCTGCGCTTACCGCTTTCGCCTCTATTGCTGCTCTTATTCGACGACAACAACCACAACAACAATTTGTCAGCTTGGTGTCTCGCGCAAGTTTTCGTAGCTACTACGTTATTGCTACCATGAGGCTAAGTTTCACATGACGATTCCAGTCATTATATATACAGTTTTACCATTCTTATACGGACTATATTTCATATCAAATATTTATAAAGTGTGCACGGACGTTACTTTGCCATCGAAATGACTGCTGTATACGCAACACCCGTCAGTCAAGACACAATGTCTAGCAAAGTCAACCGTGTGTCAAAGTGTAAATTCGTTTGGCCGTGCCGAAATAACCTATTCAAAGATAAATCGCTCTCGCTATTTTCATGCTAGATCAAGAGCTTGAAATTTTTAACCTTTCTACAAAAATAGAAGACCCTTAGAGCGAAACGGACTGTCCTTGCTCTGTTCATGGAAACAAACAGCTGTTCAGTGCGCATAGGTTAACATGTAGCCCTGTCGCCCTTGCAAGAATCGTGCCAAGCAGCTGAACGGATGATACGTTGAAAGAAATCGGGACTGGAACACAAGGGGCAAATGGGGCGCAATGGAGTCGGATATATACCAAAAAGAGGCAGAGGACAAGTGCCACCGAATGAGACGACAGCCAACCTGCCGAGGAGGTGGGCACTTAGAGTGTGACGGAATGAGTCAATGGCTACACAAGTCACATGAGAATTTGTGACATAAGGCAACTTGAGGGGCTAGACGGTTGAGAAGTATGAAAAGGGGCAAACGAATGAGAAGCTAAAGAGGATGCTTTTAGCTGGCGGTAGCAGGAGCTGCAACGGCAGTCTTCTATAACCTATAGCAATGCTGCAGAACTGTGCTGAAATCGCAAGCGTTCGAATACTGCACCTCGTGCACTGTGTTTGTATGTATCAGTGCGTGCGTAAGTCTCTCGGTTCGCACTAACGATTTTGGGGCCTTTGGCAACGGTAGGGTCGCCGCTGCTACTACCCTAGAACGCAAAATGCCAGAAGGGGGTTGTTAGCTAAAAGAAACTGCCTGCTGAAGACGAATAGAGTTCAAGGCGAGGAAGCGTTCTTGCGGAGCACGGTTTCGGGGGTACCGCCTTTCCGCCTTTCTCTGAGAGAAGGAGGCCTTTCGCTTGCCTTCATTGCTCGTCTTCCCCTGGTCCTGTCCTGGATTTCCCCCCTTTTTGTTTCCCTTTCCCACCCGAAACGGGATTGTCCCCGTTTCGTTTTCCTCTAGGGCTACACACGTAGCAGTAGAGCAGAGTAGGACCAGATATGGTGGCAGACAGCATTCAATAGCAGTAAGGAGGAACTCTGCCCCGGCCAGCCCATCGATGTCGAACCTCAACGCTGCTGTCTTTCCACTGTGCTAGTGTTCCGTCTTTTCTTCCTTCCGCACTATTTCCATCTCTTTTTTGTTTCTCTACCATATCTGCCTCTGTCTGAATCTGCCCTTTTGGCCCCTCTTTGTTTCCTCTGGGAGCTTTCTCTCTGGACAGAGCTGTGCATTCTTCCCTGCAGCTCAGCAGCTCCTTTCTGACAGCACAAGCAGCAGTAGCAAGAGCGAGCTCTGTCATGAAAAACTGGTCGCTCTAGCCCCCGCTTCTTGTGCCCCTTTTGCGCTTTACCCCCAATCCTGTCGTTCAGGCAGCAGGCTCTCTCGAACGAGGGAAGACGGTCTATTGGATGGCTTGACGAAGGGGCAATGCCGGGTATCTTCAGTAATGTAAAAGAGCAGAACATAGGCCGTTAGGGAAAAAGGAGGCAAACGAGAAGTGGTAGGGGAGAAGGAAGAGGAGAAAAAGAAGACGATTTGCCGTTTTTTCCCTAACCAACGCTATCTTTTCCTGCACCGTTCCTTCGAGCAGCCCATCCGGCCCAATGGCTGCTTCCTCATCTCCACCAAAGGACCCAGGGGGAAGGGATGCTTTTAGCTAAATTCAACACCACCACCGCGATTGCTACGCCATAGGAGCCACTGCGATTCGCGGATGCTGCGACAGCGCCACCCACTAGATCCCCAATGACCCTCCAACGGTTCGCAGTACCCCATCCTTTTTCCACCTACCTCAGCGACACAGTTCCTAAACACACTGACACACATACGCTCATGGCGCCCTCTAGTGGGCACTGACTTGCTGCAGCAGATCGCACGTTAGTCCTGTACAACGTGGGACGTTAGACGAAACTACTGCTTTGACCCGTAGATAGCGTAGACAGAAGAGAGTGCAGGGATAGTTCACTGGGCTGGTTGCCAAGTGTTTTGAGGAAACGAACGGATCGTCGCGGTCTGTGAGTGTGAGAGAACAGACCCAAAAATAGTGGCGGAAGAGTCCGAGGCTTGGAAAGGGGGGCGCTAGAAGGGAAAGACACAGACAGTGAGAAACGCATTATTATCCGCTAGTCTCGAACGTTATCCATCGTCCCTTTGTCCAATTCGTGTAAGGAGCACTTTGCAGGCTGCTATCTAGTTCCCATACATACAAGCTTTTCCGAGAGCCGTCCATACAAGTGAAACAGCGACGACCGAATGGGCGGTCGCTTCGCTACCGTGTTTATTTTTATTGTTTTTAGAGAAAAACAGCTGGGTGGTAGAAGAAGTTGGTAGGTAGGCTAAATTGACGGTTGCTGGTGACATTATGGGTGAGTGGATGCAAGCGTAAGGGGGCGGGTTGGACTGGCAATAACGGTATGTAACAGCAGAGAAAACCTACTTTAGGTCTCCATCCTTTCTACGCTGCAAGTATCACGCTGCTTCTAACAGCAACAACAACAACAACGTCATCGCAGTCGTCGTCGTCGTCGTCTGCTGCCGTATGATGCCAGACGATGCACTGCAACTGAGCCGTTACTAGACGGACAGACTTGCCCGGAAGAGACAAGACAAAGAATGCAATCAGGGCGCAGAAGGACTACGAGGATGGCGCCATACAGCCAGCACGGAGAGAGGACTGTGTGTGTGTCTGAGAGTGTAGACTACATAAATGACGGCAGGGCACTTAAAGGACATTCATGCATCATCGAGAAGACGCCCCTTCGCTTGCCGGTCCGTCTGCCTGTGTAGCTACTCCCTGTTCGCTTGTCCAAGCGACACATAGTCTCATAATCTACGAGTCTACGGATAGCCCCTTTCATGGCCCACATCAATACATATTTGAGGGGCGAGCGAGCTTTATAGCAGCTTCAAAATGGGGTTGCAGCTTTGTGGTGCAGTTCTGTTGCAGTAGTACGCAAATAACGAGCCCGACGCCACGACGTTGCTTTCGAAGCTGCCAGCCTCAACCGGGCAGGACAGGGCGCCCGCATCGTTGAGTGCTGCTACTATTGCTGTCGTTGCAAAAGTAGAAATGAGCTAGCTGCTTATGGCGTAGTAGTAGTTGCGCGGCTTTTCGTCGGCTATGGAACTTTGATGTGGCTGCTGAAAGTTCGGATAACGACGGCAGGGCATTCGCCAGGCCTGCTGGAGCTACTACATCGAAAGCTTGCCCGTGCTTCTCCGAATGAGGACGCACTTACGTGTTCCACTACAACGACTTCTACGCTCGCTCAGCTCGTCGGCGACTACTACGCCTGCCATCGTTACTACTCTAATGTAAAAGAAGGGTCCCTAAGAGCATTCGTGTCATTCGGTCAAATCGGACGGACCTAGCAGGCAACGGTACTTGGCTAGGTCTAATTCTACCTCGATGCGGCTACATTATAGACGACTTTTTTTCCTCCGTACAGCCTAGTGTTCCTAGTATATACGATGCAAGACAGGTTTGTAAATGGGAAACGGAGATAGCGCATACTGCACAAAGCCACAATGGTATATAATATAAGGAAAAAAATTACGAGTCTAACTGTATCGGGATACCCGGCAACTATTTGAATCTCATTGAATTTTGCAGTGGTATACTCTCTATTGGAGCGAATACTTTCTTTGCCTCGACATGGGCGGAGAGAAGTGCTGGCTGAACTCATCAGAAGCACAGATCAACAGCAGCTCGGTGCGGCCTATGCCGTCATCTTCGAGTCACGTGCGCATCGCGCGCGTGGGACTGACTCAATCCAATGTCCAACAGAAACGCGACGGCTAAGAGCTACTATTGGCTTCAGCTTCTTCGGGTACTCTAATAGATAAACCTCGAAAGCGGTGTTCACCGTACGAGGGTGTATTAATTTGGAAGATTTTTATCGAGCCATACAAGCTGCCTATAGGGACAAACACTGGACTATGGTGTGATGGCCGTCAAGTACCGTAGGCAGCAACAGCGGCAGTATCGCGGATCGTCGAGTGTCTTAAACTCTTGGTAGTAGAAAATTCTATCAGGAAACGAAATATCCAAGTGTTGCGGAACTGAGCTTTGCCGGGAGGCATCGATTTGAGATGGTCCACTGATGCCGGCACGCGCCAGGGGCGTGATCGGTTCATGCCGGCACTCGTCACTCTTTCGACGTCGTCATGAATGATTTCGAAGCAAAAGTAACAGAGTATTAATCAATTTATCCAAGGATGCATCTAGTCAATAGTGGCAGCGGCGACAAGCAGTTATACCTGTAAGCGCAACGATTCGGCGTACCGGAATATCCTTAACTATTATTACTAATACTATGATACTTATTGTGAAAAAAATTGCCTATTGGGAAATTGTGACGTTTCATCCCCGAAGCAATTTGGCCTTGAAGCAGTTATGATAATCATTACTGGTTATTTTCATATCTATCTTTCTAGATCATTTTCATTAGACCAAAAGTAAAATAGCTATGTTCTTTACCACATTTCTTAATCTAGCCTTAATGTTAGCCAGAGCCCTCTGTGCTTACAATGCTGGTATTAACCATAGCTCGATATTTGTTTAAATCCGGTCTATGCAAACTTGTCTATCTATCTATCTACGTGTGCGTGTGACTACCGCCGCCACCCTTTCGTGACCCATTGACCGGATTCTGTTTGAAGTAAACCATCGGAGTATTTCTACTGAAGTAAACTATATCGTTGACCGATCGTTTCTGGTGAGTGAGAAGAGGCAGCGAGCGGCTACTACAAGTGGTCCTGCGGTGCATTTTCCGCATATGATCGTGTATTTGTTTTTCTTCGTCAAAGTTATTCATAGTTAAGGACCGGCTCTGCAAAGCTTTCTTCCTAGATCTGGAGAATGTCAAGCAGGAAAATCATCACGCGCATATTCAGATATAAAGACATAGGCAATCGTCTATCGTCAGCTAATCGCTAACACAGAGCCTATTGTTACCTACCCAGTGTTCAGCTTGGGATATTCTAGCAAAGTTTTAGACCTGGACTAGACGGTTTGTGGCTTTCGGTGTCGCTCCCACCGCACATTGGCTCAAGTCTGGGGGGCGAATGCGGGGGTCAAGTCACGCACACGAAGAGGCCCCGAGCTAAAAAACTGAAGAGGGACAGCGAGTTCAGCCGGCGAGAGTGAAGTTTCGAGAGTAACTGCCAATTCGAGGGTAACTTACTGCCTTCAGAGCCGTAGCTGTGACGGCCCAATGAAGTTGCGTGCTCGCAGATCAGCCGTTCCCTCAGCGGGCCCGGAGAGTGCACGCGTTTCGGTGGTCATTGAAATAGTTTGGACGGGGTCCTGATTAGATAATGCCAAAACGATGTACTTTTCTACACTGTCTAGCATAGCACTTATGTTGATCCGTTGTTGACTTGATCGTCTACTGATATCAAATCGAATTTACGACTTCACGTGCATTGCTAAAATGACAACCGCTTACTTGAGCAGGAGATTATGGACGAACGGAATCTTCGAAAAGGAGTAACTGTTATATTCAGACGCTTCTCAGGTATTCCTCTACCGCCAACTCAAACCCCTTTGCTTCCAGTATCTGAAAGCCAGACTAGTACCTAATGTAAAGTTGTGTAGCAGCCAAGTTGGTTGGGACCACAGCGTTAGTAAAAAAACATTCAATTTATAATAATTTGACTTGAGCCAGAATTTAAGATCATATGACGGCCATTAACACAGGTGTTCGCATCCCGGTAAACCAGCAACATATTAATCAAAAACTAGAAAATTGGGCCTTGCCACGATTAGAAATTGGGATTCCGGACAGTGACGTCCAAGGATCCTAAACTAATCCGAGAACAGCATACGCAAGCTTTTGTAGCCAGTAAAATGGCTTTTAGATGAATGTATTAAGTGCGACCGTAAGAACTGAGATGGATTTTCAGAACAATTTAAGCACAGTTTCAAACAACGTTATCGATTACCAACAGCTTGCGGTCTCACAAGTCTATATCTATATAGTACACAAGAAGCTCAGTGTCTCTAGGGTGCGTTCTAAGCAGCTAAATTCAGTTACATACGAACACTGACAAAATTCGTCTGCTAACGAAGGGCAACGAATAATTTATATTTTCGTCAGAACTGCCTCGAAAGCTATACCGTTAAAGCGTTATAAACATGGCTCCAGCTCTATTTTGCATTAGTGTCCGGTTATACAATTTCGGTGTGATAACATTTTACTTTGAATTCAACATTTCCTGTCACGTTATTACTGAAGGGATATTAGACGTTATAGAATTTACCTTTATAATTTGCATTATTTATTTTAGAGCTGTACTATCGTTATAGTTCATCATGTATTTCACACATACACACGATTACTTAATTCAGTTAATTACAACCAGTTATATATATATATATAGCATGCCTGCCCGTTGGCCGGCCTCGGCCTGTTTCGACCACAACGTCTGTCTAATCTAATGCTACCGGCTGAAACAGGCCGCGATCCAATGATGTTCTGAAACTTTATCTCTGACTCTGCCGCGTTAGATAGGAGCAACAGTGCTACGCTAAGGAGATAAGGCCCGCAGAGAGCAGATGGTCCAGCCGCCGTCTGGCCACATCTGCAGCGGCAGTGTTGTAACTCGTCGTTGTAGAATGAACGAACGAACGAACGAACGAACGAACGAACGAACGAACGAACGGACGGACGGACGGACGAACGAACGAACGACTACGGGACGCTCATACCGCCTAACGGCCCAAACAAACACTTTGAATACATTCACCAGCATCATCAACTACCTGCTGCCTCTTCTATCGGAGCTTGTTCTGGCCTTACCTGCCAGATTATATAATACTGTAAATACTGAGTGACAATATCGGTGCGTCGGCTCTTGCTGGCCGCTGGGACAACAACGCCATGGGAACATTGTGGGAATGATTGCTCGTGCTTAATATAACCGTCGCGCTTCTCGTACGACACCTAACAACTCCAGACAAAAAAACATGCATAAGAAATAATTACACCAGTCATTATGTACACCGTGAGCGTTCTCTTTAGTTGTTATTATGAGCTTTAACCAAAGGACAAATTCGCTTTTACGTGAACGGCCTGTTTTTATTATAAATAAATGTATGTTTCTAATGGTGTTATACAGGTCCTTGTCCGCTGTTGTATGCACCAAACCAAGCGCCCATTTGCATGTGGACAAAAACACGACGCAGGCAGAACTAGAGATTCGTTCAGATAACATTTTACAGTATGCCTACTCACTCATTTAGAACAGAACAAGATTTAGCAATATCCTTTATACGATAGTATATAAAGAACAGGTTGGAGTCATTAACGTATCATGCATCAAGTACATGTCAGGAAAAGATCAGGCGCATCGAAGGATCAGGTGTGCGTCATCTCATATCCATAATTCTGTCACTAGGCGCGTCCTCAGTCATTGTCAGTAGTGGCCGCTCCTATGCCTGACCGATTTAATATTTATTGCTGTTAGAGCATTACAATGATAACTAATTGAGTTCACCAATTTCTTGCTTTGTAACTCTCAATGTACCTTTTAATCCTTATAAACACGAAAGAACTCACGACACCAAGGTGCAGATTACAAATAGTCCATTGTAAATGAGCAAAGTTTGAAAAACGTAAGGTCAGTCCTCAACGACATGCAGGTTCCATCTACCAATCAATACTTATTAACTTAAACCGTTGATAGACTGTCGTTGCTTGTCAAAACAGCGATCGTAGAGCGGACTGATGAGAAAGGCTCAACGTATTTGGTTTTTTGCGTACTTACATTTTAGGTAATAAATAAGCTCTCGAATGCGTGGGCACCGTGAGATGGGTAGAATTGGGTGGGTTACTAATTCTACTACGTCTGCATACCTCGTTGCTCTATCGTAGATTGATTAAGGGGCTAGATGATGACACGTCGTTCAATGTCTGTATTGCGGTAACAACGGCAACGGAGACGCCCACACGAACATGGCGCTCGCCTGCGACGAAGCGGATCGTCGCGACGTTGCGTTCGCCTCTTGGATGCAATGATTATAAAGCCGGTAGATCAGCGTACGTACATGGGTCTGTTAGCCACGTGCTCTTACCGGCTTATACCTTCAACGAAGCCAAATTGACATAAAGGCGATCGGAAACTTTCTTCTAGAGGTATTAATGCCGCAAAATGCAACATTTAGGGAGCATCCGTTAGTAGAGCTGATCTCGAACTGAGTCCTTTCAAGCAGATGACCTATAGACAAGAGAAAGGGGTGGTCGATGTGCAAATTAAATCAGCCGTGGCAGCAGTACTAGACAAATGAAGCTATATGAAGGAAACAGCTGGGTAGCGTCCGATAACCCATACAATAGTTAGCAGTAATTAAGTAGTAGTGAAGTAGGGAATGCCTTTGCGACCCAGTGTACGATGACGTCAACGACTACAGGAGATATAGGGTGTACAAGCACTACGAGATCGTCTAGACGATCAAATCGGAATAGATATTATTCAACTAGGCATTCAACATCATATATATTGTCAATCAATATTGACACACTTGTAGCCCCCTATACGACTGATAATAAATGCATATTCCTTCCAATTATCTTTGCCATAAAAGTATGTTCAGCTTCTCTGAATAATATTTTCCCTGCAGGTTCGCCTCAAGTTCCCATACGGCGCATCAATGTACACGAGAAACAAATGTTACTTTCTCGCTGCCGGTAGGTGCATATAATGAGTGGCAATCGTATACGCTGACTGTCGCTAAAAGCAAATTAACAGGGAAATACAGATTGGGTGTTCATCGAACGGTGTACCCGATTTAAGGGCCTGAGCGAGACCGCGACCCATCGTTTTTCGTTTGGTGGCTGTGTACTCTCAGTGAGAATGGAGACGAACGGTAGGTACTGCGCATAAAGCAGGTGTGCTAGCCATATCTGCTTCTGGTACTTCCTGCATGGCGCTGATGCTGGTGACGCCTTGCAACAGCGGGCACTATGGACGAGGACCAGAAAGGTGGACGAACAGCTCGAAACGACTAAGTGATTGGTGCACTTACTTAGCACACAAAGAGCCGCCTTGCTAGTATTCAAAGAAGCACACCCGCCATCCGCGTCGCGTGGCGTGGCGTGGGGCTGAACAGTGCATGTGTCGAAGGGCGTATTGGCGGCAACAGCGGCGACGTTGGTTTGCCCGATTGGAAGGATGTCATCATCCTATATCAGTTGTTGACGCGATAATGCGACTTCCAGCTTTCCGTCGAAGTTACTCACTTTCAGTTATTTGGCAGCGATATGATTGAATTTAGTGGCAGCCCCCTAGCGTGCAGACAGAGGCAGGCGGGAAAAAATGCTAACTATCTAGCGGAATGGCTCATTGCTGCGGCACGAATCCAACAATTTGGCCCGAGATGTCGATCTAGCGATTGGAGATAAAGATACACTGTCGATCGATCATTTCGCGAGCTAATCTGAAAATGCGTTGAGAAACCTTGAACTCCTACTGTCGCTACCGTTGGCGTCATTCGATGTTCCGACAGATAGGGTCTTTTATTGATATTTAAAATGCATCCGCACGTCTGGCAACATGTACTCATGAGTCTTTCAAACGAGTCTATGGAAGACTCTAGCTATCGTATTTGCAAGGATGGAGGACGCGGGAAGAGGTTAGAGGTTGTAAAACAGGAAACAAAATATAGAAAGAGGTTAGAAAGTTGACGCACGGGAATTAGACCATTAGCGGAGCACGACGATATTCTTCTATCTGAAGGAAAAGCCTATGGAACAAACAGAAGATTGGTATTAATAGCACCGATTCACTATTGCTGAAACGGACCACGCAGACTGAGCTTGAGTTGTCGGGTTCCTTGTGGCCAATTTCAAAGCCACGATCCCATGAGCTGATGACCCGTCATATCATTACTTTTGCGGAAATCTACCAGCAACACTGTTGGTATGTATATAAACGCTGAGCCAGCGAGAACCCATCGTACGATCATATACGCATACACACACATACAGAGTCAAAGCAGTAGTTGTTACTGTTGCAGTTAGTATTATTATGTGGTGGTGGCAATAGTGTGATGATTTGCTCGAGTGACAATGATCGGCACGGATAAGTTATTCATCACAACGTCGAAAAATGAACGAGAATCGAAAAGAGAAACTACAATACTGTTAACGGCTACCAAGTTACTCATGTTACTAAGTGTGCGCTTAATTATCTCGTATGTAACGCGATTCATTTCTGCCCGTTCGTTTTCCGTCCTAAATTTTCAGCGGACGCGGTCCAATCGGTGGGTGGCCCCCGGGGCGGAGGTGGCGGTGTTGTCGTCGGATCGATATCGTCCGTTGGGGGGCCGCCCTCGGCCGGCGGAGGGCATGGCGGCGCGGGCGGCGGCGGCAACAATAACGGCGTCGTCGGCGCCGGGGGCGCTGTCCGGTCTCAGGGGCACAAAAGCGGTCGGAACGGCGGCGGGGAACACAAGCCGACCAGGGTGCGAACCGTGCTCAACGAGAAGCAGCTCCACACCCTGCGGACCTGCTATGCTGCTAACCCGAGGCCGGACGCCCTGATGAAGGAGCAGCTCGTCGAGATGACAGGCCTGTCCCCCCGGGTGATCAGGGTCTGGTTTCAGAACAAGAGGTGCAAGGACAAAAAGCGCTCCATCATGATCAAGCAGATGCAGCAAAGCGAAAAGGTAGGTCTAATGAATCAATCTATCTCTATTATTACCAATGAAAATACGGATCAGAAAAATGATTACAGAAAATAGCCATTTAGGGAAAACGGAAAAAATATAAGAATAATCCTTGCCATAAAATTCCCATCACAACGACAGCTTTGCGGCATAATGAATACGACCCCGACAAATTACTAGGGGCGTATGTTAACACTAAATAGGAATTCGACGAGTACGCTCAATATGTAGCACAGTCTTGTACTTGTGCATAGTCGCCCCCTATCTATGCTATACCGAATGCATGAATGAACACAATAACGGTGAATACTTTTGTGTTCTTTCTCCTTCGCATTGGACTTTTTTTTTCAACAGAAACGGGCAAAACGTCCACGTGTAGGACTTGTGTCAAATAGCCCCGTTGTCGTGTGTTGTGCTTGTGGACGAAATGACCTACGTTATACGGCAGTGTCGTGTCGTTCACCTACCGGAAAAAAAGCTTCTTTTGCGGCGGCCGGTTCCTTGTTGGGCTCCGCCAATGATCTCTCGAATGCTGGTGCCAGGGAGGCGTTAGTTCCATTATAGCGAAACGGTTGCCTCTTTGGTGGCTGCTGCATCTGCTGCTACTGTCGCGGTGAGCGAAAATGGATGCGCTTTTGGTTGTACGATTGACAAACGCGATGACAACAAAGGCCGTTAAAGCGAATGATGGTACTGAGGAACCGGTGAACGCGTACCATCGTGGCCACACATATTATAATCTATATTTTTTGCTCATCGCATGCTGCTATTAAACGCGTCTAATTGTTGCAAAAGTTCTGCGGCTGTCGGCTGACGAAAATGTACATTTCATACATTGAATCATGCGCGCTTCCATCGAGAATGACGCTTTAACCAACGATGGATGGTCGAGTGCCACCGGCGTTACCATCGCTTTGTTACTCTTTGTTTGTCTGTGTGCGCGTATAGTCGATTGTATTGATAGCTGCACAGGCAATGAACAGATAGACGGTCAGACGGCGGTAGCGCGCGAGGGGTGGCAAAGGTAAACAGAGGCTATCTACTAGGTTAGCTCAATTTTGAGATGGAGCTATTCAGCGTTATTTAGGTTATGAAGGTTAAGCACACATGAAATTGACATTGTCCGTCGATGTGGGGGTTGTGTATGCGAACATTTATCTTGATTTATAAAATGTCGAAGATATCTAGGTCCATAAAGAAATTCTTTGAATCAACACTAAACTGAAAAATATGTATTCCTACGAATGAATTTCTTCTGTCGTACTGCTTTCTTGCTTAGGGGAATAGGAAATTTTATATGGCCGTTTGTTGATTTAATCACTCTCTACTGCCGTTTGACAGAATAAGGGGCCTTCAGCGCCTGTTAGCATATAACGAGAAGTCGCCTGATTTATTGATACAACACCACAACCAGTTTTTTTTTTTTTTGTAACTGGCTGATACACCCCATCGACGACTGCGGCGGAACCGCGAGCGTAAAAAATAAGAAGAGTTAGATATATCAATTACCTGTCGTCATTCTATTTGAGCTGTCCTCGAATGTTTGCGCTCTCCGAAGTGTAGAGACATTTGCCGGCGCGGTTGCTACCCTGCTTGCTTTTTATGCTTGATTTATCTATGCCATTGAATCTAAACGTGTGCTATCCACTCATCTGAGGTCATGCCCTCCAGATCTCAGGCAGTGTGACATTGCCATCGTCTTGTTTCTAGCAGCTGCCAGGGCTAGGCCACTAGCACTAGGGGCAGACAGGTAAACAGGAATAGACTGTGTGTCTCAACGAGCTCAATCTGCTTTGGACATCTCCTATGTTATTTGACGGTCGCATGGGAAAACGTGTTTGCTCTGTTCGGCGGCTTAGGCTAGCGGCCGTCAAATGGGGGCTTACAATCGCTCACAAACACCCGTCGACATCCGATTTAGCTATTTAATTCTGGATAAGTACATTGAGTGAACATTGAGGTTCACTTACGAGGCGGCGCAACGCAGGGGGGCAACAAGGCCCAACTGAATCAGCCGACAGAAGTTACGATGACAATCAGATGGGTGCTAACGAACAACAAATGAAACTCTATGTTTGAATCTGGCAAGAAAATACGAAGAACTTACCTATTGAACAATTACAGGTACATTCAAGTGACATAGAGACCAAATAAGAACCTTTGCGGTCAGCACTGTTACTGACTTCAGTATGGTATCATCTTTATGACACCGAGTTTCTTGTTTGCCTCTCAAATGTAGCCACGTGCAAAAGTATACGTAGCCATCTAAGCCATGTATTTGCCACGAACATAGAAGTACATAAATAAGCTGTCGCTTTTAACTTGCGGCCTTGATGCTTATATGATCGATTCTGGTTTGACAAAACGTTAAACATTTAAGTAGGGTTTACTCCTGCATCAACGACATTTTGTATACACTTTCTTTTTCTCAAGTTACACCATGAAGTGTACACTTAAGTACGACATTACATACAATATTCTGTGGAATCGATTGCTTGAGATTGCTTTAAATGTCACAGGGGCATTTTACTTTGCAACAAAAAATATTTGTTCTGAAGACTTGTGACGAATGCTTGCGTTTCCCTCTTTTGGTTGGAGGCTCCAGCCAATGGGTGCCAAAAACTTCGTGAACTCTAGCTTCTTTGTATTGAAGAGGAAGGTCACATCTTCCATACGATGTTTCTGATCACAGCTCTTCTGCTTGCCACAGTTTGGTGGAGTTTTTGTTACAGCCAATTTTTTCCGATCTGGGCGCTTTTGGCAGTAGTGAGGGCGCGGGGTAGCGACCCATGGCGAGCCGCCCAAATTGCCATTTCTTGAAGTCGGTTTCTCTTGTCCACGGCTGGCCTCCGTTGGTCGCCCTCTCGTGGGCTTCTTTTTGATACCAGTTGTTCCCTGCACGATTCCCTTCCTTTGCCCTTCCGAAGCTCTTGTCTCTTATAGTATCTGCTGTAGCCTAGCAAGCCGAGTCACCGCTGCAACATCGACGCAACCTCGCTTTTCCGCCCCTACATCGAACTTCTATCCTGGCGTCAACCCGGGTCTCGCCACTGCACTTAGCTAATGAGGACACCAAGATGGGTGTCTAAGATCTGGCGGCCAGGACAAACAGGGCCGTTTCGTGGGTCTAAGCTAGGCAGACCCGGGGTGGACCAGGGTTCGTTCTGGTGGCGTTGTCGGCGCTAGTTGAAGGCAGATTGAGGCAAGATGGCCACAGCGACCAACCCAACGAGGGAAGTTTGCCGGCTTGTGGAGTAGAATCTTTCAGATAGGTATATAGCTGGGCCACACACACACACGTCCACCATATACATACGCACAAATATATATATATATAGCACAGGATACTTAAGTTGTCCCTTTAGAGACCGAAAGCACTAAGCCTTTCGTGCCTCACTGATACAGCAAAACGCTTTTTAATAATGTTTTACTAAAAAGCCTGATGGAACGGTAAGCAACGTGCGTATCGTTGTATCGTAGAATTAACTGTACGAAGCCATAGGCCCACTGCCGTGCCTCGTGCTAACAGAAGACGTAAATCTCACACAATGTGAATCAATGATACTTCGATTTAGAATGATCGCCTATAACGTTGACAAAGAAAGGTCGATGGGACGTTATGTTTGCTTATATTCACTATCCAGCTTCTGAAAAGCAGCTCTCTTCCGGGACGTTAAGTTTCTGTGAACTTATTTAACCACGAAACGCTGTAATAGTTAAGGAAAAACTAGCTCACTGAACTCTTTTATTTAGTTTAACTTCAATATGCTTACCTGTATATAAACAGTACAATAAAACAATATTTGAACTTCGATACATATATTTCTACTTGCAATTGAATAGAGTGGATACGCATAAGCATAAAACGCATGAGATCACCATTTGTTTAAATAAGCCAAAATTTAAAAAAGAAGTTACCACTAGCCGAGTCAAATATTATGACATTATATTAAGGTTTGTTTTACGACAATGTAAGCATGGTAAGTTACAATATATGCAGATGCACATGTTATTAAATTTCCGCTTCAAAAAGTATCGTTAAATCCACATCTGGTGTACCTAGCGGTCATACAGCGATTTGCGCTGGATATATCCTTCCACTAATACAACTAATTGCTTTTGTTTCAAAAACTCGTAAGTCAATATCAGCCGTTTTGGTATTATAGGGCTCGATGAGCCACGACGATTCGGGCTTCTGCGTAGCCTGTACTCAGTAAGGAACGCTGTCTGGCAGCAGAAAAATAAGCCAGGACCCTTTAGTGAGGTGCAGGCCCATAACCCTTCAAAAAGGCCAGGCCCGAACTTATCCAGTGTTGATAAATAAACTTATCCAATATAGATAAATTGCTGCAGGCAAATCTTTCCAATAGACATGTAGACTGCAGAAGGCCGTCGACGCTATCGTTATGTGAAGTGGCTTAAGCGCAATTTTTAGTGATAAGCTTTGCGAGTTGTTAATCGATGCTGGAACTGTTGAAACTGATATTCTCTCTCGGGTACGCGCTCCAAATGACTTAGCACTTGGTGCCAACATGACGCGTGAGTGCGTAAACTTACTAACGTACTTTATAATTTGCCCGTTGAGTAGAGGTGATGTTGATTCGGCCGGTCTTCTTCCTCTCCAAAAATTCATAGTTTCTATTTTTCGTATGGTAATTCCTAATCCTATGTCAAAGATGCAAGTGTAGGGAATGGCTGGCCGAGGTCGTCCGCGTACACACTGAAGCTTTAGGTTTTCATTCAAATTCGTTCATTCACATGAGAGGTACATTTGTCTCGAGAAACAAATGAAGCTATTAAATGGCCATATCTATTGAAGCTATAGAGGCAAAGTAAGTTGCTTAGGTCACACACAGTATGCATACAAATATAGATATAATTTGTATTATGTGGCGTGACAAGTTCCATCATCTTTCTTCCTACTTCAACCGTAGCGTGATAACTTGAGCACGAACAAGGTCGATGTGGCTGGCGTTCGCGCGCGGGTGCTCACCGCAAAGAGAGACGATTCAGGGGCAGTACCGGCCAAAAAAAAGGCTCCGATTTTCCACGCATTGATATTGAAATGAATATAAAACCGTATAATAGTTTGTTTAGGCTGCGTCTATCACGTATGTATGAAGCGTGTGGATGTCACTGTGTAGTTGGCTCTGAGGGAACCCACAATATAAAGCTGATGAAATTCCCAGAGGAGAAATACGGGACATAATCACTCCGTGCTGTCTTCTTTATTCAGTCCTGCGTAGCAACACCCAGTCAGCGTACCCCGAGAACGATTGGCAAATTATTTACAATTGCGAAGGTGCCACAGAGAAAATGGGGGAGCGGGGTAGAGAAAGCGAATTTTTCTCGTCATCTCTGCGTGACGATAAGTGTCGGAGAAGATAAGTTGAGTTCAGTCTAATGCGGGTGGCGCGCACTGTCAGAGGGTTTATTCTAAGTGATAGATAGGTTCTCCTGCGACTACCAATTATCGAATTATTGTTGACAATCCGGTTTGGCCCTGACGACAATGACTGATAATGCTACATAAATAAAATGTACGGTTGTCAGCGTTCGTTACCAACATCGAGCGTGACTTTCTGAAAGGCCTTCCCTTGGAATCTGATCGTATTTAGCGTGTACAGATAGTTGGCTAACAGGAGCGGATGTCCAAATTTTAGAATGACACCGCTTTTTCTTTAATTGTAAAATATAAACTTGTCGTAGGAGAAGGAGGAGAGTCAATATACGTCCCTAACGTACGTGCTCCGGTATGCTAAAACGCTTGATCATCCTGATTTAACTTGGATTGGCTTAGCACTGGGGCAGGATTACTGGAAAATTAAATGTGTCACTCTATATATCGTACTTACTGCCCATACATATCATCGGAGGCAAACAATACAACGAATTATTATTTATGTGACTCCTACTACCGTAAAAATGTAGAATTTAGCAACTCGTTGGATTGTCCTATATGTGTGCTTGGTGCACTAATTCTCCACACAGTAAATTTGCAGTGTTGTTTTTTGTCTTTAGTCAATCTCTGCAGATATAGTGTTGTGTGAGCTGACGAAGCATTTCCGAGCGCCAAGGGGGCTTGCCTATTCGAACGACCGCTGTTCTCGTGGTACGGTAGTACAATTCGTTGCTCGTTCTCTCTGACTCTTCTTTCTTGTCCAGTGTCATAGCGGCTGTGCATCACATGGAAGCAGACCGTGTGCCGCTGTTGCCCTATTTACTGTTGCTCTTCACTACCGTATCATCGTCGTACACCACGACGGACCATAGGACTGCCCATTGGTCGTCCTAGCTAGCCCAGCTAGTCTGACGTGTAAGAGCATCCGTCCTTGTCTTCCTGCAATATATATATATATATATATATATATATAGTAAACGTGGTGTATTTGCCTAAGAGCTTTTCTTAGCGGGGCGACTAGTCGGTGATCCTCTCAGCGTCAGTGCCTGTATTGTTCTGCTTAGCAAAGTAAAGCGGGTCCTATGCGGTATATCGGCTCTGTTTCCCCTGCCGGGCGCACGTGAGGTTGTGTTTCCTTTTTCCGCTATATCCGTCTCTGTACCCAGAGGAGACGACGATGAAGTGCGCCTGCCTCAGCAGCCGATCGCTAAGGGAACAGGCCAGCGAAGCACAAGACAGGAAAGGCGGCCGGGGTCTGGGGAAAAGCTCTTGAAGTATTTATATAACGGCGGCGGCGACGCCCTTTTTCGACTAAGGCCTCTCAGCCTTTTCAAACACACTCGGGCGAGTAGCTCTTTGGTAGACTATCATCGCCGCCATTGGCCGCTCGTGGCCGTCATTAGTTCTCAGCCTCTCGTCGAAAGAAGAAAGGGTTTTTGCCTGCTCGTCTCCTAGCGTCTCTGCTGTATATTCACATTTGAGATTCTTTTTACCAATCGTGAGACTAAATAACCATTAAATAATGAAAAAGTCAAAAAGGTTGTGGTAGCTGAGTGTAGAAAGTAAGCTCAAAAACAGGAACTGATAACATTGTTGCTATGGTTATTGTTGATACGCAAAGCATCTTTATATTGTACTTATATAACTACGATTTCCTAATAATGAACCCTTAATACTGTCGATACCAGCGCAACACACGTTATTAACCTTGTTTAGTAACACTAACGTTTATTAAATATGACAACGCAGGTCTATACGAAAATAACGCATAACAAGATTACTTATTAAGTCATTATAGAACGCTGTCTTTTTGACCAGTTGGACAAATTATTATTGCCTTTATGCGGGGGTAGTTGACCGAACGGAACGGTATATATATATATACACAATAGTTTGATAATGTGTTTCCACGAGGGAAACATGTTGAGAGCATATACTGCTTGAGTCGACAGAGATCACATGCGTTCTAGTAAATGTGATCATTTTCTCAAAACGCCCTACCGAGTGGGAAGTCGTAGGCAGTGATGGGAGATTCTGCGCGTGAATTTTTCATCATGCATACTCTCTCCCTTAAGTTTTAGCTCCCAGCGGTGGACAAAATAGAAGGCCCATGCGACGAGACGGCAGACAGCACGCGCACACACACACACTTATCTCAATACGAGATGATAAAAGCTCAGAGCTGAAAGACGAGCGTTGAACGGCGACCGGGAAGAGGCCGAGAGCGGAAGTCTGGCGATATCGTCTCATCCCTGTGCCGCCTCCTCTCATCGACAATATGATGGGTCAAGATAGGTGATTCTGTAGTAATCTCAAGGTGACAAGGAAGTTGGATTCGAATTATAATGCCCAACGTCATTTCATAGGTTCTGTAAGAGGCATAGTAATTCGAATTTCGTACAAGCGTGATTTGTCGAACTGAAAGCTGGAATTTGATATATCAGGTTTTGCTTATGACCTCTGCTGTCAGTTAACTGAACCTTTCGACTACTATCCCAGTTGTGGCCAAGTTGTGGGCAGAACATGTGGGCGTGGTAATAGCCGCCGTTCATTATTAACATGCATGTTACGCTGATGACTTAATATGCGCTCAGTGTGCTGTCAAAGCCCAAACGGTAATAACCGCCAATAAGGATTCGGTGTGGGAATGTGTATCACCAGGAGCAGTTTTCATTAGGCGTGGCATAAAGGTGCTTGGGTTCTCTATATAGCTTCGTCAGTTGGGTCTTGCAGTAATCTTAATTCATTTAAACTGAGACAACAATATAGGCTCCTTATATTCTGCGTTGTTTTGTAGATCGCTATACGTGTATCAGCTAGCGGATGACCTGAGGGCATGTAATCGTTCAACATGTTGGTTTCTGTTTGCCAGTTGTCTGCTACTTCCTTCTTGTTCTGAAAGGCTAAGTTCTATGGTTATAGGTCACAGTCATTGTAGCGTGTTACATGGTCTCGTGTTTCTTTTTGCTATTGTAGCCTATTATTAGTAGCGGTACTTATTCCGGTTGCTCGAATCGGTTGATTCTTTTTCTTTATTTTTCTATTGAGTTATCATTGCTTTGCTGTCTTCCCTCAAAAAGACGAGTCTGTGTAATGATCTTGTCTTGTACGTCTTACTGACAATTGCCGCAGTAGAAAATTCATGGCTTTTCCTATGCTGTACCCTCTTGCGCTATTGCGATTTTTGCCTTTTCGCCACCGCCTACCTTCAACAAATATAACAAAGACGAAGAGCTGCAATTTTCAGTTCTCCCACAAATTGCGTCTGACGAACAACGTTAATTTTCTACTCCTCTGGTGCTGGTGAGGTCCCTGATACTGCTGCCACTCTTGAAGTTGAACTTGCAGTGCTGCTAGGCGGACCGAATCACGAATCATCGAACAGTCTGTCGCGTTCCAGGTTATTTCACTCTGTAACGGAACGAGCAGGGCTTCCTTCGATCCGCTTCTTGCCTGCACTGTCAGATGCTTCGTATCGGTCGTTTGCATTATTTCCTCCTGCGGGCTAGCAGTGTCGATCCTTGACAGCGCCAGCGGCCGACCATTAGCAGAAGCGTCAGTCGCAGGCATGCGTCAGTGTCCTCACCCGGTATCACCCCCAATTTCATTTCTGGTCTCCGTCCCTGTGTATTATTTGCCTTCACCATTCGCTGTCTATCAGCCCCTTTTTTTCGACGACAAGGAAGGAGATTCGATCACGAGGAGACGATTGCCAGTAGAGCAGACGACAATTGCGAGGAATTGAGAAACTCTAAATAACCCCTGGTAAGACCTGCTGCCCTCTGCACGAGGCCTTTACAGTGTTTGTGGCACGTTGATCCCAAAGGTAAGAAGGAGCTAAGTGTTTCCACCCGTAAATCCAAGAGGCGATCTGCTGGCGAACTAATACAATCAGTCTATGACCTGGTTACCTTAATGGCTCTGGTGAGGTTGCTATGGCACGGCTGGAGTAATGTTGCGTTCCGCTGCTGTATGTTTGCGCTCTGGATCGTTTCCTCATCAGGAGCCTGTGGATCCCAGACGCGCACCCGAGACCATATTTGTTGTCGGTCGCCCGCTCGATCGGAAATGAAGGCAGTAAGATCGTTTGACAGGCAGATATTCTACATTGATATACTAAGTCCTGTCGGTGCTTGTATATGTGATCAGCAGTCCTTGTATTTTCGAATTATATTGCGGAGAGTTCTGAAGCGTAGAGTAATGTTATGACGCTTGTGCTTCCTATTGCCACGGGACATCACTGTGAAGTGAATACGCCCGGCGACATATCTTATACGAATCGACGATATATATGGACGGAGTTTCGGTCAACTAAATAGAAGCGTTTCCACCTACCTACCAGTTGAATAAAGTACTAAGATGATAATCTGTGAGACCGCAGCCTGAACCTTTAACACTGGCCCATATACAGCAAATCCAGAATCACCAGTTAAAATATCCTAAGCAATCATGAAACGTCATACTTCATCGAATATATTGACCCTGAAAACATGCACAGGATCGTAATGGTGTAAAAGCATGATGAGTTTCTTAAGGCCGATATTGAATGTCACTCCTGTAGGACGACATGAACACAATTATTATGGAAATTTTTTTGTGCATCTGAGCGTCTTCAAAACTAGCGACCTGCTGGCGGTTCCAATAGTGCCTATAAGCACCGTCGCCGCTATGAAAACATACAGAGCTGTTCATTATTACAAGCGTTGGCTTCGGATGTTGCGTATGCAGCAACTGACTCAAGCCTGCCTGTCCGTCCAACCGAGCAGCTCTGAACTATGCCACGTGAACGGATACGACTGTCACGTGCTGCACGCAGGGAATGTATTGTCCAGCGCCGAAGCCATTTGCCTGTCGATACGTGCATGAATCCATTCCATTCTCCACTAGCTATTGCTGCCGCTCGGATGTGTACCATCCATCTAGCTACCTGTCGAGTATGCGCAGAGGCTCAGCGTCTTTGGGTGTATGTGTGTGCATTTATCCGTTTGTCAACCGGTATGAACCCGGATAACTCGGGAGTGTATACATATGATGATCGTCGCCACTCGACAGCGTTCGGCTTTCACACTTCAATGATCGCTGCCTTTGAGGTCCGCGCTTCGTGCTTGTCTCACGCTGGAGTAGTTGTTGCTATGAACAATTTAAAGACGAATCACAGCCTCACTGTGCGACCCGAACAGCAACAACAACTGCAATAGGGTAAAAAGCCTATCGACTGCAGAATGCTCGCGAGCAACGTTGTTCGATCACTAATGCAAGGGGTGGACGCGTAAGTGGATGGGTGATCAGAACGGTGTCTTGCCAACGACTTCGAACGCTGGAAAGCAAATAGCTAATGAGGGTATGGATCAATTTTAGTTGACGTCTGTAAGAAAACAAACAAATAGATGGACCGTAATTAAATTCACAAATAGGGAAGGAATGGTGAAAATATAGAGCTCTATCGGGAAAAAACGCCACCAGCCCCATAATAAGCGTAAATGCTTTCCTTAAAAGCAGTTCCGGCTGTATAATTGAATTATTTAATTTGAATAAACTTCCAAATCGCTTCACAGCCGACACAGATCTATGAGGTTATTATTTCGCGCTTCACACACAGTGAAACTATATTGCGCATTGTGTTTGTATATATTTCTCCTTTAGCTGAAATAGTAAACAAACAACAAACATGCAAAAGCTATTCAGGATTAACTAGGGAATAAGCTGAACGCGACGATACGCGTATAGAAACAGAGTACGCAGATATGGTGAAAGGCTGAAGATCGGTACTCGAAAACGATCCTTAATCGATCAGTTGACACGATTTGCTCCTAGCGCAGTATTTAACTAACAAAGCAAAACAAATGATACTAGCACGCATTAAAAATAGTATAAAATGAGTAAAATTTTAAACTATACTTCTCCAATCATTAGGTGGCGTTCAGACGATTGGACATTCCCTAATATGCGTTTCTAGACCTACGAATAGGTATGAGTTCAATCGAACACGACGGCGGCGGCTTCCATTAAGACGGGTTTTGCAAGGTAGGTCTTCGACAAATATGCGACCCTCTACCGCTATCTGCAAATAGGAAGAAGGGAAAGGGCCCTAATTGAAGTTAATGTGCGGAATCCTATTTTCGGTACCAAAAGGCAATGACAATGTTTCACGAGTTTCTTATTCATTATGGCTGCAAAAATGATTCATTATGAGCTTCTACAAATTACTATGTGTTCGCCGTCACTCATAATTCAAAGCCAGTTTACTTTGCGGATCCGGTGAGGAACTTGCAAAACCAATGTTTGAGGTTTTAATTTTTTTTTTTCAAATTTTTAAGGTCAAATATGCCGGCGCCATTATTTTTTCCCGTCGGCGTGAGGCTGTGTTATCGACCTTTTGCAATACCCTGTGTGGGATTGTCGTAGAAAAGGACGATGCTGTCTTATCTGTCGGGTGGTTTATTTGCTCGACGCAATGGGGCCTTTGCGCAGAAGGTTCTTTCGATAGACGTGTCTCTTGAATCCATCTACATCCTTTAGGGCACCTTATTGACGTAAGGACACCGCTTCTCGTCATCTGTGAGTATTTGTGTAAGACATTATTATTGTGGACACACGTTGCGCTGAGTGTTGAGAGGCGATGAAAAATCGTGTTTTTTGTGATCGCTCTGCTCAAATGTATAAACTACTAAGACGCCTAATTTTTGAAAAAGCTTAATTAAGTAAAAATAGTTCACTATAGTCACATGATTTTTAAGCCAACTAGCGGATCAGTTCCGGCCGCCTCTCTCAAAAACTTCTCATTGACTTCTAAAGCAAGATAACTCAATGCAAAATGTGATCTTTGGACTTAGTAAACCTTTGCCTTCCCTTTTGAGAATATTGCTTACGATAAAAATATTTCGTGTTATTTAAATAGCTTTGTAATCTAGGCAGATGTTGAAATAAAGTAGGTCTTGAAACGATACGTTGGGTGATAGTAATTTTTAAAGACCAAACGAAAAGACAAAGCAAACGTAGTCGAACAATCTAACATTCAATGTAGAGAGTTTTCCCCGTTATCATTGAGTGTCCTCAAATGCAGAGAGACCCCCCCAATAACTGAAAAAGCTGAACTACTAACCCTGTATCAGGGAAACACGGCAGAATGAAAACATTACCTGAACTGCCAACGAACTATGAACGTATAGGACACCGCCCTCACAGCTGGTAGATTGAACCTTCTCTCACACTCACTGTTACGCTTCGTTTAATGCCTCAAACGATGTTCCCTCATTTTTGCTGTTTTTGTTGTTCATAGGCAGTGAATGTACGTGCGCATGATAAATCTACTGCGTGCGTTTGTAAAAGAACCCTGTGTTAGAACGGTCAAATAGATGTAACTGGCCAAAGAGTCTCTCTGTAAAAAAATTCTGTCCACGAGATTGGGCCGATTAGCATGGAATGTGGAATAGTGAATTCTAACCTTGCGAACTTTTTCTTTCGAAGATTTTTCTTTTCAGTTGAGGTTTGTATTTTTATTATTGCTATCCATGGCTTTCTGGCATTTGGATGGTAACTTATTTGCTCCGCCAATGTACAAAGTAAATCCTGAAAATGTCGAAATTTGAATAATTTTTCCCATCGAGAAAATGTTTTGCAAAAATTTTCGGGGGCAATTTTATGTCGTGGATTTGACGAATGATTCAAAGCTGTCAACTACAGCCCGCCCCTATACTTTTCCCGCCATTGTTTGTGCAATAGACTTCAGCCGTCGCATGTATTTTTTGTTAATCATTTACTCCGACTGTGAATGAAACTATTCAGGGGCAATCGACAACTCGTAAAGCTATATTGGGTAACATCTACGCTAGGCTACCAAAGGGATACCGTAAACCTTTGCAACTGTACAGTTGCCTGGGGATGATTTACTTACCCACCCATCGACTAATATGCCTGCCTGTCATAATCGTAGAAAATTTATTTTCATCAGAAATCATAGAACAAAGCAACAATGATTCCTTGCTACAACGTAAGAGAGATCAAAAGCAAACGTTTTTGCATCTGATCCTCGTCCAAATCATGTAGTGCCCATTTATCCAGCTTTTTCTGTTTGCTGGATCAATTCAACCGAGGCAAAGTATGATATGAAGTATGTATATGAAGTATATACATTAAACCTCAGTGTTAACATCCCTAAACTGGGTCGGCCTTCTTTACAGCTCTAAACACTTAACTGCTTATCTTCGTACAGAATTTTCTACGAGACTCATTCTCGAGTTCAAAATGCTCTTACTGGAACCTTTTAAAGCAATTGTACTTTCCGTATTAGATCCACAACTGGGTACAAGGCTTCTCCGACAACCTATCTCTTTAAGATGGGGTTCATATTTGTAAATCACTTGAATTTTTCCATTTTTCATGACCGATCGCAATTCGTTTGACCATATGCGAGAGAACGATCCCAGATTGCAGTAAGTTTAACTGCGTTCGGGAACCATTACGGCGGTGCCCAATGTTGCGCCGTCATAAAACAGCGCCAGTTAGAAATATAAGACGAACTTTCTCGCGTTTTATACTAAACGAACAGATAGGCTTCTCTTGCGATAGAGAGCTTCGAACCTAACCGTTTATGACAGGGTTTGGAGGGTGCATATGACGCTCTCTTAGATATGTATATTTAATAGAAAATCAGAAAATGATGTTTTGTACAAGGATACAGGAACAAGTTGGCATACAGCTAGTATGGCTTCCTCCTAGATGGTCCTGCTACATATGTAAGGATACCTGTTACAAGTACCCCGCTGAAATGATAGAAAAATTCTTTTTAATCAAATCACTTCGTTGCTGTTAAACGGCATTTTTCGTCTATTCATGGTCCGCGTGTTCGTTTGGTCTTTTGGACTTGGGTTTTTTCTTGTTGAGTCGTTGAACGTTATCAAGTCAGGGTGTTCAACGCGTTCTGGGTAGATAAGAAATCATACGAAACAGAATATGTGACTGATCTATGGCAGCTGCTGGTGTAGATGCGTCAGGCCAAACCAACCAAGCAAGCAAGGGATCGTTTAGCACCAGGACAGATCGCTGGCCTCCGGCAGCAACTATACTATTTAGCTCGACGATACTTTCGGCAAGTGAAATCAGTAGAATAATATGTATGAGTATCTATACTATAATACGTAGTATTTCGAATGTTATTAGTGGGAAGCGGTCTCCTGCTTTACCCCCAAAACGTGATTGTAAAATACAAATATGCTCCCAGTTGCTTATATCATAAGCTATTGTAGCAGCCATTAGCTTTTAAATAATTAAATAATTAAAAAATCCATAGTAATATTCGTAAGAAGTTACCGTCTGAAGCAAAAAGAAATTGAAGTTTAAAGGGAAACTTTGCAATGCGAAAATTGGCTTGCCTGTTTTTCATATGCCTTCATAGACGTTCAAATAGAACTGGCCTAACGAGTAGGACGGATTGCATCATTCACAGCACTAGCCCCGATCCCTGATCTGAATTGGTCTGAATGGTTCAAATATCAATTGTTCCCAATCAGTTTGATCAATGCGTTCGCCGTAAATTATTGGGAAAATCAATCGGACGACGAACAGAAAATACAAGCTATGAGAACATACAAGGTAAGGCTTACCTCTCTCCCTTCCCCGCTGCTACACCCCAGTCCCTATACGAACCCACAACTAGGCTAAGAGAATGGGTGGCCAAGCACGAAAACGTCACAACGCAGCCCCGTCTGCTAGGATAAAACCACTACGATTAGTCAAGCACCGAGGTGAAATCCTCTACGTCTTAAAATGTACGTCCCCTTGTCCTTCTAAGGACAAAGAAACAGATACAGCTTATATGGTGCAGCACTGGTTACGGTGACGAAGTAGTAGCGGCAGCATCACCCCAGCTCCTGACATTCCCATTGTTTTCTTGTCTAGACATCATCGGCACCCCGACTGACCCCCTACAGCCCCCTTGATCTCGTCTGTTCGTACACTGGCTGCCCACTGTTCCGCATACAAATATAGAGAGACACAGAAACACTTACAAACTCACACAATAACTGTCGACATCCTATGTAGCGACCGTACGCTCGCTCAGTGGAATGCTTTTACTCAAATACGCCCACTTCACTCGGCCAGTGGCCAGCAACCTATAATTTAATCGAAGCCGCAGCGTCCGACGTAGCGTGCTTGCTGCCGTAGCTGTGGTTGTAGCAGTTGTAGTAATAATAATAGGCCGCATTTGTGTCCGCAATATCTACTAGAAACCCACGATCCAACTACCCGTCGCTTAATACGCCAATAGCGACAGCCGAAACTCACTTGCTAAGTGCTTCATCGATCCACCGTCTTAAATTCGCTATCTCGACATCTAGACGCGCAAGCTCGCTAAGTATTCACCATCCACGGGCGGAGATGGTCGCGTGCTCAAAACGCGTCCATAGACATCCACACGTTGGCCTACTGAAACGTAAATTGTAGCAGACGTAACAATAACAAACTTGCAGCGTTTCTAGTTGCAGAATACACGTATGCAGGCGCACTGTTGGGCACGTACGCACGCAGATATACGCACATTCACGCACCACTACGATCCTCATTATCGTCGCCGCTGCTGTCGCCACCATCGTCATGATTAAAGGCGATAGACGAATAGTGGCATATGAAAGATTGTCTTTTTTCGGTGCTCTGCATGCACGCCAGGCTGGAAGGCGGCAGGAAAGTCTGATGTCCTCGCATAATTGCAACATTGTTCTATGGTTTTAAGTGGCTTGGTCGTACCCGCTGCAAATTGAATCCGCAATGGAAGTCTGATGTTTTCTCCGGTTCACAGATCACAGGGCGTATTTCCATGTGGTGTGTTCATAAGGCAGGCCGTCCTTGTCTTTGCCGACCCGCACGCCCTGCTCTATTCGACTATCGCCATATATATTATTACATTATATATCATATTGTTACGACTGTCAGCAACTAAGAAGATCTTTACGTAGCTTACTGCCATCTGCTCTCGAAAACCTGGGCTTGGTTTCTAGCCGAAGAGATGTACGAAGGCAACGGCTTATTATTGTAGGATGTCCGTGGAGTTAGTCATTCTGCGGTATTATTGATGAAACAGCGAGATATCATTGTAGTCTTGAATGGAAAGTTCTACGATTGAATATATATACAGACGTAAATATTATTTAAACATGGACAGTAGCTGTTTTTGACATAATGAATTAATAGCACCTCTCATTGCCCTCTTATTCTGTTGCATTTCAGGACGGCCGTCAGCTGAGCCTGGGAGCCCTGCGTGGAGTGCCGATGGTCGCCACATCTCCTGTTCGCCACGAGCCCGGCCAAGGCCCGCTCGGGCAGGCGCTCGATATTCATAGCTACCAGGCGCCCTGGAAAACTCTTTCAGACTACGCCGTCAATCACCCTGACTCCGACTTCGATCCCAATAGTCCGCAATTTAGACAACTTGTTAACCAGGTTTGTATTTCGTAAATACATTTCATGAAGATATCTGTCATCATAATGTCACTCTTGAGGGGGCAATAAACGAGCATATATAGAATTAACTGTGAGTTTTGTAAACTTATTATAAAGACAGCTTTATATAATCACCTTTGTCAGTCTCATTAGTAACTACCTTTCACAAGAAGCACACCATTTCATTTTACCTCCACGGGGTAACTGGAGGCTAACCGCGAACTCGCTTTTTCGTAATGGTGCAATAATAATTTTTACTTATTCTGAACCTTACTTATATTTATATTGAACATATATACGATTATAATATTATATGTGGTCACGTAAAAATTCGAGCGACTGTTTCCGCTGGAATCGACACCTTATTGCGAACGCCTTCAACCGGCACTTTCATTAAATAAACGGTTGAGCGTTCACTAGTTCTGTCTATTAATAGTGGGCAGTCTCCTAGATTCTGTATACTCCCCATTTTGGATCGCAGTTTCGTGGCATTGTGGAGCCAAGCAATGGAACCTCATCCATAATTCCGACCACGCACAGAAATATATATGTATATATTTCTCTATTATATTTCATATCCCTTCTCTAGATTATATTGCCGTGAACACGCAAGGAACATCCAAAGTTACACGGTACGCTGTACATTGCCATACGAATGACGTTATTGCCGTTACTTGTTAGAAGAGAGAATATTGAAACAGCGACTAGGACATCCTATAAATTGCTCCCACACACAGGCTAATGTTTCAATTTGCGAACTCGCAGCGAGGATTAATAGAATCTGAATATGGAATCAACTGCACAAAACAACAAGACAGCGTCATGATGTAAAACAATTTCAGAGGCTTGTCTGTGAAAACGCATTCATTAATGCGAGAGATATTTACAATCAGGTTTTAATTATTCGTATATTTACTTTGTTTTAGTTTCGAATTTGCTTGCATTGGAAGCCGTCCCTAAGCACATTATTTTCTTATTAAAGTAAGCACAAGCCTTAGTACAGTATACTCCCAGCACGGTTCCATTTCTCTCGTACGGAACTCGTCCGCTAACGTAACATAATTGGCTATTGCAAACAGTCACATAGCGTTGTTGTGGTCGGCTGTTGTTGTTGTTGTTGCTGTCGATGTCGTCGGCACCTCACCGCTGTATCATCCCTCATCAAAGGAATCATCATCATGCTCAACCTAGGCTCGTTATTGACACAGAGATAGTTCTTTGGCCTGTGGCGACTTCCTACCAGATGGAGACCGAACTTGCAACTCTGGACTTGGGATTTGGTGTGACTGCTGGTGCCTGGTGTCATCTGCCCTGGTCCGCCAACCTATCCTTCTGTGAGAGAACGTGTCTGTGTGTGCGTGTGTAGATGTAACGCCGCATGAATGGAGGATCATGCAACGTTTGCCTTTGAGGTACCTGCTCGAGCAGAAGTCTGCCCTGCATGTGTATTCGATGTATATCCCAGCAGGCCTAGAAAATCCAAGTCCGCGGATCGGCCGCTTGATCCTTTCGACTAAACACTCCTCAGCGCTTTGAGCGATGGTCGCTGCCAGTGAACAAGCGGACTCCGAGTCGAATCATAGAATCGAAATCGGTGCTGGCACTGTGTGAATAGGTCGTCGCTGGAGTGGCGGAGTCTGTAGTCGAGTGCGGAGTGTGTAAGCAGGCAATCATGGCGAGTGAATCTGAATCTCAAGACTAATTTGATTTGCGCCCTGGCTGCGTGCAACAGAATACAAGCAGCCAGGGCGAAACATGCCCATCTGCCCCGGTGCCCCCACTCCTCCGATTTGGTCACCCTCGTTGTCGGTACTCGGTCAGCCCAAGACCCCTTCCTATCCTGCCGGCTGTTCTCCTGTTCCCGATCGTAGGCACAGAGGCGGGTAGACAGATACAAGGCGAAAAGGCATGATACAACCTACAGCCAAACTCATAGACACACACGTACACATATATATGCTACATATATAGAATCGCCCCTATAAAGCAGCTACTATTGTAGCTGCGGTGGTTGGACAGGAAAAGTCCATTGACTTTGCACTGTTTGCCTAGTACTCATCGCACAGTTTCACCGCTGCTATGAGTGCTCGTTCTCGCTTCACTAGCGTTCCCTAAACTCTTCTTAGGACGAAATACTCAATAGTCCTGACATAGACTATTCTAATAGATCTGGGTTAACAAACGCCTTTGGATCAAAGACTTTTGTCCTGATTCCATGTTAAGTGTTCAGACGATTGTGAGTCATTGGAGGACAAAGGGTAGGAATCAACAGAAAAGGGACAACGGCAAGTCGTTTGTCCAAAATTTACCTGCGCAAACAACCAGTGAAGTCAACTCTTCTACCAAACAAACTCGAATTAAAAGTTTGAATTGTTGTTATTTAGGGTCCAATCCAGACAGCGTATTGTATTGGAGGCTTGCCATTTATGATCTTCACGGGACGACCCAGATTAAACGTAATAAAAAAATAATCTCTACCACGCGCAGGACATGCCTCGTTACTATAACCTAACCTTCTCGTTTAGCCTACAGTTAAAAATATTCGAAAAGACCTTGTAATCGTTTCATTTAACAAATAGCACCCTGACCTATTCTGATTCCTGCCGTCCATATGGACCTCAAAGTGGACTAAAAGGGTAAAGATTATTCTTGCGTGATATACACGTTTCTTTTATTTAACTACATCTGACAAGGCCTGAACCAGCGGCCGCTGCCTTCCTCAACTAGAGGCCTATTCGTCCAAGTCAGTTTTAAATACACGATATCCAATGCAGTCATCACACATGACAGAGTCCAAGCAAACATGATTCTCATTATTTATTTATTTGCAATCTCCATTTTAAATTCAGCGTTTTTCTCTCAAGGGTGTAATTCACACTGGTAAAAGTATAATATATATATATATGTTCACCTTCATACCAAGCGAGCCTTTTAAAAAAGAGCCTAAACACTTGAAAAGATTAATGAGTTTTCCTCAAATGGGTGAGATATAAGCAAACGTAAATATCGAGACTCCTCTGAATCTATATACCATGCCTAAGAGTGATACGCTTTCAAACAGGTCGCACAAGGGATGCGGCTTACTACACTATAAAGGACATTGAAAATTATATTTTTTTTTAGAAAAGTAATAACGTGAATTAATTCTATCGAAAATTATATAAGAACATATAACTGTAACTTGTGATACTCGTTTTAATGTTTCTTTTGTAGACTGCAATTGCAATTTTTTCTATACGAAGCTCTTTGATTACCAATTTGAAAGATGCGGCTTCGAGAAACGGAAAATTTTTTTAAGAAATTGACGGTACTTTTCATTTTATCATTCAATTTTCGTACATTTATAGAGCAAATAGACAAACATGATTTGTGCGGTGACGGTAAGTTCTTTAACTTCTGTTCTTGTTATTGTTGCTGAATAGTGGGCTTACCGCTGTCCCGTGCTCAGCCTTCATTTGCTTTCTCGACATTGCCCCGGGGTGGTGCTAGCTTGCCCGCGCATTCGTTTGTTCATTTACTTGCCGCTTGGACTGTAGCTTATCAGCTGAGGAGCGGCCCCTCGCACCTCAAAGTCCGTACACCGACGGCCGATCAACAACATCGTCGGTGTCGCTCACCCCCCTCAAAGTACCCCGCCATCAACATCACTATCAACTGTCGCCGATGTACCGTTGCCATCTTGTCTTCGGATTGGTCTCGCTTGTGCTCCTTTCTGCGTTAGCCTTTAAGTCAGCTTATAATTCTTTATCGTCCTCATTGTCGAGGTCTTGCTGCTAGTCGCTGCTTTGAACTAACTGGGCATATACAAACTGCGTTTCTTAACACAATCCCTATTGAAGTATCTCACGTCAACTTTGAGCTGCCCAATACCGCTAGGACGGCTCGAGCGGCTAGTTTGTTCATTGTTTATCGCGCCTTCGGGTTCATCTTCGGTTCTTTCGGTCTGTTAGTGATGTGGTGGTAGTGAGTAGTAGGTTAACGGTAGTAGTGAGTGCAGGATAGGCACAGGAGTGGCGTATATAAAACGTAAGGGGGATGAAGGGGAAGACCTCTTTTGGCCGGCTTTGGGCATCGCCTCGTCTTTATTGCTCAACTTTAACGAACCTACCGTTAGGAGAAACAGAGCAAATAATAGATTTTATTTGTTTGTCTTTGCTCGAATTTAAAAATGGATCGAGAGCGAACAACAACAACACGAACGGACTAAGCGTAAATACAAAATATAGCTACAAACTTTTAGCTGTCGCTATTTGATCGTGCCGACGACGTTCCGGATTCGTTCTGCCGTAATCTCATCGATATGGCGCTCATCCGACACGTCACTGTAATCCCATCCAATAGGTGCTCAAATACATGTTCATATTTCATGAAACCCAAAAGGCAATCAAGCAATTACGAAACGTATTTTTATTACTGGACCGGAAAAGGGTAACAATTGGGTCTGCCGCATTTATGAGTTTCTGCTCCTTTGTTTCGTCGCTATGTAAGCCTGCCGCCTTCTTTTGCAGGTTGAACCACCAGACAAGGAAAAAGGATTTTACTATGTGAAACACTATTTTATGCATTTAATAAATGTCGTTAATATGTATTTGTATCTATCTATCTATCTATCTATCTATCTATCTATCTGTATCTATCTATGTATCTATCTGTATCTATCTATGTATCTATCTGTATCTATCTATGTATCTATCTGTATCTATCTATCTATCTGTATCTATATGAGCTATGTATAATGATGCGGTCTTCTCCATTAGAAGCTGGTGTCCTTTGTTGTACCAGCTGAGGTGGTAGAGGTTGACTGGTCGCTACAAAAAGCGTCTTACCGTCACCGGAATACAGCTGCTGACCGTCATGCGGTAGCTGAAGTGTTCCCAGTGGAGCTACCACAGGTACTGCAGAATTTCGCGTTACTAGCTGTTCTTCCATTACGAGCTCCTGAGGCAGATCAAAATGATGCGCAAGAGACAGGTTTGCAGGAGTCGCTTGAGCAGATAAAGGAGAAGGTTCACGGCTTAGACAGTCCGGTGTGGCCATACCCCCGGTGTGATGTTGCGGCAACGCATGGTTAACGTGACTGGCTGATACATGGTTCGGGGACGTGGGAGCCGAACGAGTTGAGCCGGCGCTACCGGAGTCCTAAAGCAGGGTAAACCTCTCTGTCGTCTCCGCCGGAAGGCTTGCTCAACCATCTTGTCTTCCGAGGTTGGATCTATGCGCCAGAATGAACCTTTTCCCGGCTCCTCCTGGGATCTAGCAACCTTCATAAGGCAGCGGTTTAGCGAAAGGTTGTGTCGAATAGAATTCTGCCAACCTTTGTCCGCGGTCCGGTAGTAGGGATAATGTTTGGTGATATACGAGTAAATGCCGCTTAGCGTAAGTTGTTTATCTTGAGCGGATGATATAGCCTGTACAATGAGTTGAGCATATCTGTATGGAGGCTTCTGTTCTGCATCTGGTCCTGCGCTTCCCGAGGTAGAGGTTCCACTAGGCGTCGACGCGCGTTCAGTTTTTATCGACGGATGAGTTTGCGGTTGTTGTTGTTTGTTATTATTGTAGCTTATAGTTTGAGATCGTGTAACTTCCATCTGTGGTTGTTGAGCTGCTGCAGCTACATTTGCAACAAGATTTCGCTGGTGAAAACCTGCTGCCAAGCCTGATAGAGAGACCGTATCTATCTATCTAGCTGTATCTATCTAGCTGTATA